>NC_048428.1:6388854-6397176 GCF_013103735.1 Etheostoma cragini | reverse complement strand
TTGTGTGTGTGTGTGTGTGTGTGTGTGTGTGTGTGTGTGTGTGTGTGTGTGTGTGTGTGTGTGGCTGCTCCTACAGAAAGCCCTGGACATGACCCGAGAGGAGTACCGGGCCATGCCTGGCTGGAAGCAGGTGAAGCTGAAGAAAGCCAAAGGGCTTTTTTAAAGGGTTGGAACGGAGAGCTGGCCAGAAGACACCAGGATGTGGTTTTTGTCTCCTCTTTGCTTTACGTCCGGACACAACTGAGGCTCAGTATAGATACAGTGTCGGTATTTTGGTTGGATAAGTAGGAAACTAATGTAGCCGGGGTACGCAGGGCAGTAAGCTTGATCAGTCCACCTAAGTAAGGCAATGAGTCTGTTACCTTCTTTGACAGAAATATATGCATTTTTCTGTTATTTCTGACGATTTGATGAACAAACATGTCTATAATTATTGAGTAAATTAAACCCCAATAATCAAAACTGGTTACAAAAGTAGTATTAATATTTAAATACTGCTGTCAGTACAGATCACCGGAAGACACTGGACGCTCTCAGATCTAACTTCATGTTGTACGGTTGTTTGGTAAATTGCTCTTAAACACATTTAGAGAGGATTTGAATTGCTATTTTTATTCTCAATTGTTATTTTGGCTGGTGATTTTTTTATTTTTTATTTGGCTCTGTGGGGAATGTGTTAATAGTGCTTCTTTAAAGTCGCAAATATGAAACTTGGAAGTTTCAGATGACGTCCATAGGCCAGGAGTGCAGGTCCATCAACTGTATTGAACTGAATGTGATTGGTTGTAAATATGTACTGTATGCAGACCAACCCAGTGCCCTTACATAGTCAGCCATGTGTTGGGAGGAGCAGGCCTGTCAGCCTGTTC
The DNA here is from genome assembly GCF_013103735.1 of Etheostoma cragini. NCBI lineage: Eukaryota > Metazoa > Chordata > Actinopteri > Perciformes > Percidae > Etheostoma > Etheostoma cragini. The sequence continues at coordinate 6,396,307 of NC_048428.1, read as the reverse complement.
ACCATCTCTCTGCTGTTCTTTGTATGTAGGTCTATGCATTACAAATAATTTATATTTATCAAATTCATATAGGATTGTTCTTTTTTAAGCTTCATGAATGTTGACTGAGTAAAAAATGATTGAATAAACTGTATAATTAATGTTTATAATGTATGATGATAAATACTGGATATTACAGAAGTGTCTCTTGCTGTACAGTTCACCATTTGCCATTTATGAATCAGATGACTTAGCTTTGTTTTTGCATCTAGTGTCATTTCTGTTTCAGGTTTAGAAAGAACAGGATACAGGCTTGATACAGGGCAAAGGTAATGAGGACGAAATGCATTTGATTTTTAAATCCTACAGTGTATAGTGCCTTGTTTTTGTGTACAGTTTACATACAGATCCTAGTCTGCATTTTGAAGACTTTTTGTGATATAAAGAAATATTAGAGAAATAAACTCTGAAAGTCCGAACATCTTCCCTGCCTTGTTTTCTCCGTGGTGCAGGTTGACTTCACTCATTTACATAGTGGATTATAAACTATGGTTAAGATTCAAGATAGCCCTGGGGGGGGGGGTCTACACATATCAGTTAGCATGATCACTTCCGACAGTAAAGGCGATTAGTCTCTTACCTTATTTGACAGAAATCTATGCATTTGCCTGTTATTTCTGACCATTTGATGAACATGTCTACTATGCTTGAGTAAATGAAACCACAATCAACAAAACCGCTTTAAAAGATAATGTTTTTTGGGGATAGACAGATAATGGGCCCTTTTTGTTTAAAAACCTGAGACAGACTCAGTTTACACGTTACAGATTCTGGTTTTATTGGCGTCTATCGGGGAGTTATTTTGGCAGTTTGCAGATTATCTGTATCAGCATTTTATTTACCTGATAACCGATAAAGCTACAGCTCTGTCCCTCTGCTTCGGTTTGACTCACAACACCACCTGACTCTCTGTTACTGGGTATTGTGTCCATAGTTTCTTCTTTATTAATTACTTGCTTAAAGCATTTAAACCAAGTTTTGTGTTGGTGTTTGTAATATTCCAAAATCTTAACTTTGATTTAAAGACTTTCATTTTCACTTTAACTCTGTTCCAAATATCTGACCTCTGTTTCGTTAACTACTAATGATCGGTATTGGTATCGACCTTGAAAACCAGTCTCAGGCGATCCCTAGTGAAAATAACGAGTCCAGCCCGACCATTTAAGGTTTTGTTTTCAACGGTTGTTTGGTAAATTCCTATCAAGCACATTCGGAGAGGATTTGTGTTATTTCTGCTCTCAGTTCTCATCATTTTGGCATTGGCTAAAACGTCTTTGGGGGGGCACCAAAAACTCCTCTAGTCAGGAAAAACCATATTATGGACAGTGGTATTTTACAGTCCAGTAGAGGGCAGTATAATACTAATGTATGTGGACTGGAGACAGGACTTCAGAAACTCAGGTGATCCCTTGGACTCACGGTGAGTCCCGTTGAAGTCATGTGAGAGGACGCCGTTACCACCTGTAACTCTGATTACTCTGTTTACGTCAGTAATGTCCCCTCAAACGTACGTGCTGTACATCAGTTTCTTTTTGCTGTGATAACCTGTTGAGTATTAACTACATCTAACTTGTAGTACCCAGAAAGACGAGACATCCCGAAGCTGAGTGGGTCTCTGTCTCCACGAGGGATTGCGTTACACACCTGAAAGCTCGCCACGTGCTACAAATATCTGCCTAGCACTAAATTCTTTTTTTTTTTTAATTATTTTTATTTAATTTTAAGACAACAATGGTCCTTTCATTTTTTAACAAAATACAAAACACACAACTGGCAGCATGGACATACCCCCCCCCCCCCCCACCCACACACCTCTTTTGTCATCACCACCCACCCAGACAACAATCATGAAAAGATGACACAGCAACTAGAATATTCAAGACCACTCAACAATATAGTAAGAAAAAAAAGATGTAAACGCCAACAACCCAGCCATGTCACAAGCCCACTCCTGGATAGACGGCAGCCCTTCATTCTTCCATCTCCTTAAAAGAATCAGTCTGGCTATCATTAAACTAGTCTGGACCCAGCTTCTTATGGACTCATCCATCCTGTTTAGGACTGACCCATCTCCCAGAACAAATAATCTTAGGCTGAGTGGAACCCGGGTCCCTGCAATCAGACATAGCTTATCATGTATCCCAGTCCAAAACTCCTGGATCATATCACAGGACCATAGAACATGACGTTGTTTTTAATTATGTTGTACTGGAGGGATTTTACCTCTACATCTCCATCTTTTTTTTTTTTTTTTAATGAAAATGAAGAAAATCACACACTAAAAACAGCACGACAATAGAAAAAGAGGTCGCAAATAGATATAGCATTCAGGGGCCAAAAACCCAAACGTAACATTGCAGTAGCGCATAGATTAATTGTTGAAATGATTGTAATGAAAGAACAAAAGCTGTATGAATCCGATATGTAGACATTTTGACTGAGTAGGAAACACACAGGTGTTGATAATAACATTACTGATGGCTCTGTTCTATTCCCGTGTAAGTCGTGACAGGGTTACAGTGAGCCAACGGGAAACTGAAGCAGCTGAATGGAATTCAGCCAACATTCATTGTATTATTCCCACCTGAGCTTTCCCTACTGTTCCCTGCTTGGTACCAACACAGCAGAGATCTTCAACAGCTACTCAGAGTTGCTGCGGGGGGGGGGCACCAATTTGTTGTTGGATGGTTTAAAATAAAAAGAATTAAATATGAAAGGAAATATACATTAACCTGAATCAACATATAATGAGTAAAGATCATAAAGAACATTTTTTGTAATGTACACAGTATTAACTATAGGCTTCAGCCAAGGTAGACTTCCACAGATACAGTTAAGGATTTACTACGCCACACTTTAACATTAAACATGATGTATAAGTATATGAATATGCTCTAATATGACTATTTTTTAGTGTTGTATAATTTATTGTAGTGACTATACTGTACTGTGTGTGTGTGTGTGTGTGTGTGTGTGTATGTATGTATGTGTGTATGTATGTATGTGTATATATATATATATATATATACACACACACACACACACACACACACACATATTGGCCTATATATTTGGGCCAGAATCTGCCTTTGTGGAAATCCTAGTGGGGGGTCTGGGTGTCTGTCCCCAGAGAAGTCATGAGCGTCAACAACTTCATATTCTGTAATGCACCAATTTACTGTGGAAGTACCTTTTATTTAGCCCATGTGAAGAAAAAAAACACAGGTAATATATCGAAAATGTAATGGGAAGTATGTTATTGGGTCATTGGGGATTTTTAGGAGGGTATATGGAAATCCTGGAGCTTTCTCAGTGGGTATGCCTGTGTATCACGGAGACCACACCACCAAAACAAGGTATGTGTGAAGGCTTTAGGCCACCCTACAGGTTATTGTAGGCCCAGTTTGATACTTACTACTCTGCAGTAGAGGGGTCCTTCATCTCTCACTCTTTCTGCTGAGGGGTCCTTGGCCTTAAAAAACATTGAAGACCCCCACAATAAAGAAACTGACGCTATACATTATAGAGATTAATCCTCGAAAGATTTAGTTACCAAGCAACAGCAGCTAATGTACCGAAAGAGCAGATTTTTAGAAAATAAAAAAAAATGAAAAACCTTCATTGATCAGTTGTCTATCTTGCTGTTGCTTTTGTCGGTGTGTTGAGAAAACCACTGGTAGATGTAACTAATAAACTCATGCTACCTGTGCTGTACTCTAGTACTTCCATGTTGTGCTACTTTATACTTCCAGCCCACTACATTACAGAGGGAAATATTGTTCTTTTTACTTCACTACATTTATTCACCATCTGTAGTTAAAACTGGCTCCATCTTGACCAGCAGCAGAGGTGAAATGCTACTTACATACACGTTTTTTTAAAGGCTGATACTGATCATTAGTAGTTAAGTCGGACTGTCGGTTTTCAGGAAAATAAAACGTTGATACAGATATTCTAAAAAACTGCCAAAACAACCCCCCCGATAATCGTCCGGGTCCATAATTGGTCTATTCCTAACTTTATTTTCATGCAAGACATTCACGTGTAACAAAGTATTTTAACAGTATTGCTACGTTCTCCACCACTACTAAAACTTTGGGACAACTTCCATGTATACTTCTATATACTCTCGGCAGTCTAACTCTAAGAAACACACAATGAAACTTCATGTTTTTGATGTTCTTTCAATTACAATCATGCTGACTACTTATGTTGCTGTTTTCCCCACTGTCGATAACAACGTGGTTACGTTTCAGAGAGGGGGAGTTCCTTAACTTATTTTTTTCTTTTTTTTTGGGGGGGGGGGGGGGGGGGGGGGGGGGGGGTCCAGGCAGTTAACCCCTTACAAAGCCAAAGGACGTGTTCAGTCATCAAAACCCAAGACAGACTGACTGTCCTGTATAAATTCCCTGTGACTGTGGAACGGGGCGGGCCTATGTGCATACATAAAGTCCATGCATTAACACTGGTGATCACACTGAGAGGCCTCTGTTTACCTGTCGGTGTCTTATTAACACCTCTGTCACCTCTGGGCTGTGATATGCAGTGGCAACCTTCCATTCGGTCTGCTCGGCTCACATATGGCAGCTTTATGGATTCTGTTAAAAGCTTCATTATGTGAAGTCACAGGTAAAAGCTACAATCAGCCGTCCAACTTGTCAAACATAACAGCCTCATTTTCCAGGCTGTCCTCCAACTCCACACACACACACACACACACACACACACTCACTCACTCACTCACTGAAAGCTCTCAGATGTTCTCAATATCAGCCGTTGGCCTGTGTTGAGGAACAAGAGCAATTAGAGGGGAATTTCATGCAATCACAGTAGAACAATATACACAGCAGGTTTCTGTTCATCCAACTGTTGCTCTAGTGTTGCACAAAAAGAGAGAGAGAAGAAGTTGCTGCCATTTCCCATAAGGGTTGGCAAGGCGCTGCATGCTTCTCGCTGTTTTTCATCTGCTCGCCCTCTCTTGCATGCTAAGTTGTGGGATTCTGAGTGAGTCTGTGCTGGATTACGCTGTACCCACATGCCTCCTCTGAACTCCTCTGGCCTGCGAGGGGTTTGATATGCGACACGGAGCATATCCACCCACCAGCTCATCCACACCCACTCAGTACAACATGCTCCCCCCCCCCCCCCCCCCCCCCCCCCCCCCCCCCCCCCCCCCCCCCCCCCCCCCCCCCCCCCCCCCCCCCCCCCCCCCCCCCCACACACACACACACACACACTTCCCTGTCTCCAGGAAGACAGTACGATGTACGGTGCGTTGCTTTAGGAGCTCAGCCCAGTTTCTGTGCTGAGCTCCTTCATGCCTTTCTTTTGAAAACAATCTCTTTACAGAAACTTTACTACAGAAACATGAATGCCAAACACCATGACACACACACACACACACACACACACACACACACCTGCACAGTATAGTATAGCAACACACACACACAAAGAATCTAGCAGTTGGAGGACAAAGAAATCAAACAAACTAAATCAGTGGTGGAATGTTATCCAGTACAGGTATATTTATTCAGAAGTTGCCGTCATGAGGTTTCAAAGGGAGTATTTCTTTGGTAGACAATATTTCCATGTTGCCATCAATTTCCTGTCAGATAGGAAATGTTAGATCTTGGTTTAAATAATTTCAAAATCCACCAAAGTTCAATGTGTTACATTGAGCACAGTTAACCCCTCGTGCAGTTCATTTCAGGGCTTCCTAACACAAGTACCAAAATAGATTATAGAGTAGAGGAGTAGTAGAGCTGTGTGCATGTACAGTTAAAAGTAAAAGTCCTGCATTGAAAATGTTGCTTAAGTAAAAGTATGTGAGTATCATCAGGAAGATGTAATTCAAGTATTAAAAGTAAAAGTTCTCGACGCAGAAACATCCTCCCAATGTAGAAAGTGTAAAGGATCGTACCAGCTGTGTGTTTAACGGTCTGATCATACTGCTGTATGACTTCCACTGACTTGAAGGCCCTTATGTTGTTGAGTAGTTTATAATAAAATGTCAGCTTTTATAAACTACATGTGTTTTGTGTGCAAAAATCTTAATGTGTAAAGTAACTAAAGTTGTCAGATGAATGTAGTGGAGACACTAATTGAATATTTCTCTCTGAGATGTAGCGGAGTAGAAGTAGAAAGTGGCATGAAAAGAAAAGACTCAAGTGAAGTACAAATACCTCAACATTTGGACCCAAGTACAGTCCTTGAGTAAATGTACTCAGTTAGGGTCCACCACTGTACATGACCATGCATGTGCCAGCTCCTACCCCTGTCCACAGGAGAGAACCCACAGACACAACCAATAGAAATGTAATAGAAGGGTTTCCAGTTGTCTTTGTGCTGCGTTGACATGTATGAAAAGTATAAATAAAGTCAGATTGGTTGAACCAGTTGCAACAACTAAGCAAAGGCTTCATTTGTAATGTTTTTATTGTAATATAGGCCAAAAATAACTGGAAGTTAGACAAAAGCATCACATTGCTGATCCGTATGATTATAGATGTATTATCCAGTAGTAATTAATTTAATTAACAGGGTTGAAAGGGGTAGGAGTATAAACGTTTTACTTCAGCCTACTCCTTTTTGCATGTGTAAATAGCAGCTTTTAAGTACCGGAATTAATGGAGTTTTTATTTTTGCTGTTTAAATGTTTTGTTATTACTACTTTCCAGATTTTATTTTTATTTACATGTTCAAAATGAAGAAGTCAATCAATCAATCAAAAAAGTACTGGACAGCACCTCTTACTGAGTCACCACCTCTTACTGAGATTCTGCGCCACTGAAGCAGCGCTGTGGAAAGGTGAAACTGTAATGTTTGTGATTAATTATTAGATTATGCAAAGGGTAATTAAAATATCAGTCAATATTTACCGGGCCATATGCCACAGGCGCGTTTGCAGCCATGGCTTGCCTGTGAATTTTAATGTCCCAAACGGGGAGAAAGGCGCCCTTTGGCAGGTATCTCCCTAATGCTCTTAACCATCTGTCGCCGCTCAGCCCACTTCCTCACTAACGTAATGTTTTGTATATGATAACAGTGTTAATTCAACACAGGCTTAGGTGCAAAGTGGCACAGTGAGCGTTAGCACCATTTATTCCACAATATTTGCATTTGGCGGCGTGCCGTCCCAGCAGCACTACTCCCCCCCCCCCACCTCTCTTTATTGCACAGAAGATGACAAGCAGTGAACAATGAGAGTCCAAATAAGGCTTAGCACGTATTCTTCTGCATGCTCTGTCTCCTTTTTGTTCACAGTGTCTATTTATGTGGGGATTATCAGTCGCTCTCAGCATCACAATGGAGCTATAGGTTCCTCTCCTCCTCGGATTCCTCTCTTCTGATTCCTCTTCTCCTCCTCTGACTCCTCTCTTCTGATTCCTCTCTTCTGATTCCTCTTCTCCTC
>NC_048428.1:6376077-6388754 GCF_013103735.1 Etheostoma cragini | reverse complement strand
TCTGATTCCTCTTCTCCTCCTCTGATTCCTCTCTTCTGATTCTTCTTCTCCTCCTCTGATTCCTCTCTTCTGATTCCTTTTCTCCTCCTCTGATTCCTCTCTTCTGATTCCTTTTCTCCTCCTCTGATTCCTCTCTTCTGATTCCTCTTCTCCTCCTCTGATTCCTCTCTTCTGATTCCTCCTCTCTCCTTCCCTGATTCCTGCCCTCTTCTGATTCTTCTTTTCCTTTTCTGACTTTTCTCCTCTTTTGATGCCTCCTCTCTCCTCCTCTGATTCCTCTTCTCTTCTGACTCTTCTCCTTTTTTTGATTCTCACCTCTCCTCTTCTGGTTCATCTTCTCTTCTGATTCCTTTTCTCTTCTGATTCCTCTCTTCTGATTCCTTTCCTCTCCTCTTCTGATTGCTCTCATCTCCTCCTCTGATTCATCTCTTCTCCTCTTCTGATTCCCCCTTTCATCTGATTACTCTCCTCTTTTGATTCTTCCTCTCCTCTCTCCTGTCCTTTTTTCTTAACCTCTTCTGATTCCTCTACTTCACTGCTTCCTCTTCTCCTCTCCCCCTGTCCTCTACTTGCATCTATTCTCTCTCTTTTACTTCCTTCTCTTTTCTGAATCTGATTCCTGTCCTCCTCATCTGATTCCTCTTCCCTTCTCCGCTTCTTCTTCTGGATGTGTTGTTCATTCTTCACATTCAGTTTTTCTTATTTTCTTGTCTTATGTTCGATTTTGTGATTGTGTTATTTCTTTGAAATAACCCAATAAAAAGACTCTATCCTCACCTCTCCTCACCTCTCCTCTTCTCTTCTCTCCGACTTTGGGTTGGAAAAAAAGCTCTAAGGCCCAAACTTCCTGTCCAGAGTCTAGGAAAGCCACTTCAAAGACTCGGGCCTCAGATGATTTATGGGAAATGAATTTCAGAAAGAAGACTTTTCTTCTCTATTCTGGTGCCCTGGGCTCTTAGTGGTAAGCTCTGCTTGTTAACCCAGATTTAGATCTCCACCCTGATGGAGCCCATAAAAGTGGTGTGGATTTATATAATGTGGAGCGCAGCCACGTGCCTCAGGTCCCCTCGCTCACGGTCTCCTGTCCAATTTAGACCTGGAAGGTCACTGTAAAGGCTGGATGGAGACTCTGCGCCGCCTGGGGCACATCAGCTCTAACAGACCACACACTACCGTCTAAGCTCCACAAAAGTTCAGCTTTTATTCCTCAGGTTTATGATGGAATTATCCTTGAGATGGAAAATGTTAAAAAAGTAAAAGTATGTTATGGACAGGGCTGCAACTAAGGGATTATCTTTTGACAAAACAGTCTTCAATCTCAGGGCACTTCGTAGCTTTTTCCATAGGTTAATAATTGCATTTCAGACGCTGACTACCATGTGTTCATTCTCGCCAGCTTTGGCCAAATACACAGATTATTTTTGCACAAAATCTTTTAAACTTGTTGCTAGAATTAGAGATCGGTCTAGGTCTTAAGACCGGTCTCAAGACCACTTCTTCTAGGTCTGGTCTCTGAATCTACCACATTTGTTCTCAGTGTTGTGCTTGGATAAAGAAGACTGTATTTTACTGTATTTCAAGAACACAACTGCAGGGACATCCCTAAATTGCCTGTGCATTTTCTGATGAATGTGTTAACATCATTACTGGGATGTAAAACTTTATGTTTGCAACCAATAACTTGGCTAATTTAAAATTTAAAATGTGTCACTGTTAACCCCCTTCTCCCCTAACCCCCTTACTATAAAACACAATCCCAAGAAAGTGAATGCGGGAGACCGGAGAAACTCTTGTTCTGTCTGCCCCTGGATTGGTCTTGGTCTTGGTCTTGACTCGGTCTGGCGCTGGTCTTGATCATGGTCTTGACTTGGTCTGCCTCGGTCTTGGTCTTGACTCGGTCTGGCCATGCCTTGGTCTTGGTCTTGGTGTTGACTCTGTTTGGCCCTGCCTTGGTCTTTAGTCGGTCCGGCCCTGCCTCAGTCTTGGTCAAAACTCTGTCCTGCCCTGCCTTGGTCTTGGTCTTAACACGGTCTGGCCCTGCCTTGGTCTTGGTCTTGACGCTGTTTGGCCCTGCCTTGGTCTTGGTCTTGACTCTGTTATGCCCTGCCTTGCTCTTGGTCTTTACTCTGTTTGGCCACGCCTTGGTATTGGTCTTGACTTGGTCTCAACCCCAAAAAGTCTTGATATTGTCTTGGTCTCGATACACTCTGGTCTTGGGGATGACTTGGTCTCGGTTCAGGTGGTCTTGACTACAACATTTCTTTGTGCTGCTGTATGTGAACACCCATTCCATGGCCGGACAAAAGCTTGAACAAAGTAGAAGCATTGAGAAGTTTCATTCCAAATTGTCAGTGTCCTCCAGTGAAAATACTGAAAGCCCCTTTTAACAAACATTGCAGGTGTCATAGTAAGGTCCATTATTAAAGACATGTTTAGAAAACAGGCAGCTGGTCAGCGTTATCAGCTCCTTAAAATTACATTACAGAGACAAACTATTCAGTGCTATTCAGTCATGATTCATTTATTATTGGAAACGTTTTGTATGCTGTCCTTCAGATAAATTCTGAAAGGTTGCATGTTCATTTGACTCAGTGTAGTGCTGGCAAATGTTCATCTTATTCATTTAAAGTGAATGAAAATGATTAGGAAATTACAGACCTTTGGGATAAAGTCTTAAAATCCTCAATTATCAAAGACCATAAAGAATCTGTGCTGATGAAGACTTTGGGGTAGATTTGGTTTGTCAAACATTTTTTTCCAGTGTCAATTCAGTTCAATTCAATTTTATTTATAGTATCAAATCATAACACCAGTCATCTTGAGACACTTAGATAGAGTAGGTCCAGACCACACTCCATAATTTTAAAAAGTCCCAACAATTCTAGTAATTCCCCCAAGATCAAGCATGGTGCTACAGTGAGACCATGCGCAGTGGCAATAAAATATTGTCGGTCAGACCCATGCTCTTGGTAGGCGGTGTCTGACGGGGCCGGTTGGGGGGGTGATGCACAGTGCCAACGAGAAACACAACAAAGAAAATTGACTAAAAAAACATAGCAGGGCGCTGCAGGGTGTTACAGTATGTAGCGTGGCCCAGCAGGACACAGCTGGACGTAGCTGGACGTAGCAGGACACAGCAGGGCTCAGAACACAAGGACTCCGGGGAATGACTCCCCTGAGCTAGGTTAGTAACAGGCTTTTCTGGAATATGGACAAATGGAAAGATAGAGGAGAGAGAGAGAGAGGAGCTCAGTGTGTCACAGGAAGTCCCCCGGCAGTCTAAAACTATTACAGCATAACTAGGAGAGACAGGGTCAATAGAAGAGCCTGGTCAGGCTAGAACTCTCCCCTCCCGGATCGGGCTGTATGCCCTGTTTCCCTCTATTTTTAGTATATTATTGAACATATGGTAAATGATCTGATGACTATAAAGAGAAGAAGAGAAGGGGTGTTGTGTCTGTAGCTATAAACCCTCCCCCACTGGTCTAGGCGGGGGAGGGTGTATAGCTATAGCTAGTAAAGTCCTGTACATGATATAGTAAATTACTTACTGATTTTTTTAATTATTGAACTTTTTGTGTTTTAAAATAATACATTTTTGTAAACTTTCAAAAAATAGAGTCCCATCAAAGTTTCCTAGAGCATCTGATGACTTGTTTTGTCCAAAAGATATTCCAGAACGTTTTTGCACGATAACAAACTCAAAAGATTGTAGAAAAAGAATTGAGGATTTTAATAGCCTGCATGTTGGCATTCGTTTCTTATTTTTTTGTTCCAGTGTGCACACTGACAGCAATAAGTGAATATATGCTATGACATGTAAATGAAAATGGAACGCGAAAGTCGCATTAATCCATCCGTCCAGGTTCATCCTGGAGAACTGCTGCACTTGAAGATTCTGCCAATCACTGAATCAGTCAAAAGCATCTTCGCCTTTTAGAAGAGCTCCCCTACTACGCACTGTGTGTGTGTGTGTGTGTGTGTGTGTGTGTGTGTGTGTGTGTCTGTGTGTGTGTGTGTGTGTGTGTGTGTGTGTGTGTGTGTGTGTGTGTGTGCGTGCGTGCGTGTGCGCACCACACCTCCAAATCGCAGTCTTTGGACCGGAGTCAAGAGACTGCCCTCCCACCGCCACCTGGCATCATTAGAGGGTCTGATCCTCTAATCAACACCGACAAACACACTCCCCTCCTCCATCCATCCATCCTACCCTCCACCTCTCCATCTCGTGGCCCAGCCCCGGGTCTGGCAGCCTGCTGTGGAGAGCAGACAAGTGGATTGGTTTTTGGGGGGGTGGGGGAGGGTACTGCTAACCAGGTGGGTGATGAAGAGAGCCGACCCAGCTAACAGCATGCTGGGTGGTGGTGGTGGTGGAGGGACTTGGACAAGATTTAGAGAACCGCAATGCAGTTCCAATCACACATGTGATAATTAGGGCCCAAGCACAAACAGCAGCGAAGGCCCTTTTGAAACTGAAGGAATTATTATTCTTCTGACAAATGGATCGCCTTTAGGAGGGGCTTAACACACTCAAAAACTCACAAAAATTGGCGGCCGCATCAAGTCTGGTGAAAATGTACGCATTTTAAGGGTTTTGGGAACAGACGCACAAAATCGGCTCACGGGCGCCCCCTACAAAACCTAAAACATTAAGCCCTTGCAGTACGTCACCTAACGTAGAAAAACTAAACGTGGTACACATAAGTAACATAAAATACCATTGAAACCATACCGTAAACCCAACAAGTAGTCAAGTAATTTTAATTAAGAGTTGGAAATTAGTGCAATTTTGGCCATTTCCACATGTCGTACTTTAACAAACTGGGGAATTTATCCACTCAACTTCAAATTTGGTCTGTGTCATCTTAAGACCTCAAAGATAAAAAGTTATTCAATTCAATTCAATTTTATTTATAGTATCAATTGATAACAAGAGTTATCTCAAGACACTTTACAGATAGAATAGGTCTAGATCCATTCTCAGGTGTTGAACTTGAGTGTACATTGCCCACATGGCCCGGAACTTTTCACGATTCATAAGAGTCCGACCCTGACAACATCTACACACCGACAGTAGCTCAAAGTCAAAGCGTGGGAACAGGAAATAGACCTAAAAGTCAAGATTCTATACTATATTGAACTCCTCCTGGAGATTTCATCTGATGAACTTCAAATTTGGTTTGTGCCATCTCAAAACAAAGATGAAAAGTTATGAAAATATTCATCAAACGATGTGGGAGTGGCGACCATTTTGAGCATTTATCGATGAACGAAGGAGGTGTTGTAACTTTAGTGTACAGTATCATATCTGCCCAAAATTTCTCACGTTTGGGTCCAGGCCTGAGGACATGCACAGGCCAATATTGACTTATGGTCATAGCGCCCACTGCTGGCAACATGAAATCCACCTTATAAGACAAACATCATCTGATTTACATTAAACCCATAATGTGTGGTCTTATAATGTGATACTGAGCCGCCCTCTATACTTTAACCACGCCCATGTACGTAGACCACGCCCATATTATGGCTGTTGAACTGTTTAAGATAGAGTCTTGTGTGAGATATCAATGAACTTAATTTTTTTTTAATTGCTCTGGGACGCCCCCTTTGGCAGCTATTGAACTGTATGATGGAGATGTTCACCAGCTCACTGGAGAAGTTATTTTCTCCTTGACCAGTTGGCCAGACATGAGTTTTTGAAGTTGTAAAGCGGGAAGATGTTGAATATGTCATCTAGACACTCATCTAGTGTGTGTGTGTGTGTGTGTGTGTGTGTGTGTGTATGTGTGTGCGTGTGTGTGTGTGTGTGTGCAGGGAAAAGAGGAGGGTCAGGTGTACAATTTGAGACGCACCCGGATCCAAACAAAAACACAAAAAGCCGTAACCAAGAGGAGAGAGTGAGTCAGCCTCAGGTCTCGCTGTTGTGCACTCCAAAACCCAAAGCCGGGGAAACATAAACACCGGGCTTCTTTCTTTAGTTCAACTCCAAATGATGTGTTATCCTGCTCCAACTGCTCAGTCTCGCTCTAAAGACTGATGAGGAGAAAACATGAAAACTCTGGGGGCCCTAACAGCCCATTTTCATCATTGTTATGGTACAGTTCACCCTCAGGTGACAAACAGGCTCATTTAATGCCCCCTCCCCGACCTACACACACAGAGACACATCCACACACCCTCACACTAACTGGAGGCAAAGCTGCATCATGCAAACAGCTGGCTGCTGTCGGAAGCACAATTAGTGGTTAATAAAAGAGGCTAATAAGGACTTACCTTCAATAGTAAATAGATAAATAAAATTAGTCGGAGAAGAGAAGAGGATCTACGGGGTCTGGCAGGCTGATTGGACTGAATGTTGGACCTACACGTGTCCTCCAAAGCTGCTTTAACAGGGAAGCAAACTTTTCTGCTCTAGTGCGCAGCTATTTTACTATATATTATTGAAGGTCTGTTACATTCAAGCCAAAGACAAATGAGTTGATACAAAGCTAATTAAGCCTATCAGCTCCACAAAACTCTCCTGTCCTCCTTGGCTACTAGCAACTGTGTGGAGAAAGGTAAGGGATGACGCACAATCACTGAAGGCTTGCCTCATGTTGATGCAAGGACAGTGGTGTTGTTGTCATTACTAACGTTTCCTCATGGGGGAAACAGAAACTATTCTCTATACCCAGAAACCCAGAATAAGCAGCCTTTTCTTTTCATACTGCTGATTCTACAATGATGTCAATCCTAGTTCACCTGCTAAATCTATACCGCCTTTCTTCTGAGCTTTTTGTAATCCTCCTTACGGCTACTCTACCACAGACAGCACTTTTTTCCAACTACCTGAAAACGCCTCGTCCACATTCCTGTTTGAAATTCATCAATTAGTGATGTCATTGATTGATAAAGCCAGCCCAGTTTATCATCGGTGCTGCCCATTGGTGCTGCCTGAGCAAGCACAGTCCACCCAGTGGCTTGTTTGAATTGGGTTGACCAATCACAACAAAGTGGGCCAGCTGACCAATCAGAGCAGACTGGGCTTTTCAGGAAGGCGGACCAAGAGCTCAGATGGAGCATTTCAGTTGGAGGCCCTGCGCCAGTGGGCAGTATGAGAAACATCATACATTTTTTTGAAACATCAAAGCATGTAAACCTGTTCTAGGAGACCTCAAGTGTACAAATCTGAAGCTGAAAATGATTTTAATAGGGGCTCTTGAAAGGTGCTCTAGGTCAGGTCCATATAATGCCTAATAGGGAAGTTTGCAGAAAACACACACAATATGTTATGATTGCACGTACATAACACAGCTGTTACAAGCAGAAATATTACTATGCAAACAGGACATTGGATTCCACGCTTTCATTTGTTTATGTTCTGATTAAAGTAACACTGAGGGACCACATGGCGTACACTTCATGTCCAGCATTCTGGTAAATTTTTATGCAACAATTACTGTTTCCTGCATCAATTGATGTTGCAAATGTCAATTTATCTCCTATATTATTCCAAACTTTCACTTTTTCACTTTTTCACGTACTGTATTTCAGGATTTTTTTCAGGAATCATGTAGTATATCTTAACAACAACAAAAAGAAAAAAAGTTAATTTACACAAAAAGTTTAACTCTACATACATCTTCTTTAACCCTCCCCCATGTAGAACAAGTAGACTCAGTTCCTGTTTTCCGTACATGTTTTGAGCCCCCTAAACTGTTGTTTTTACTTGTGGGGAGTGGGTTGTCTTTAATTTCTTTAAGGGGACAAAAATATATATATCTTCTAAATATTAGAGAGAACTTATCAGTGCCTCATATCTATTCTGTGTTCAGCTCTGCATAACACCTGGCCTCCCTGCAGGTCCCTGAGGCCTCCTCACACCCTGATCACTGCTGGGATTTTTCCTTTTTTTTTGTACCTGAGTGCCAGAACACATAAATATCTTTTTAAAACCTGTAAACTCCTACCATCCATAAAAATGATTAAAGTCCCTATTTTGGTTAACTCCGGGCCTTCCCACTACAGTACAACTGGGTTTGATTTGTCAGTGCAAACCAGATGCAGGGGATGTTCCGTGTTCTGTAAATCAAAACCAGGACAGGTCTGAATCTGAGGAGCTCTGCAATGAACCTGATACCCAGTCAGGTTTTGGCCGGGGACCTGTGGACATGCTGTACCTATGGGCTATGGGCTTTAGATTCCCCCGGGGGTCTGCACTGTGCTGCCTTCACCCTGAACCCTGAACTCAATGCTACAGCCCACAGTTGTCTTATTACCACCTAGTAAGCACTAATTCAGCCAGGGACGCAAAATGATGCAAGCCAAAGCAATCCGCTGAGTGTGGGTAGCTTTCATTGCATTCCCATTTACCAGATAGCTGTGATCCTGCTCTGTCAGCTTAAAAAAGCTTATCGGCTGGAGAGGCACAGGAGCGGTGTTGGGCTTGTGACATGAAAAATGAAGATGTTACTCATTGCTCATTTTCATAGTACTAAAAGTTCTCCTTGGGGGCAGTTAATTTCCTTTAAGTAATTCTTTCTAAATTTGGCATGAGTTGATATTGCGTGTCAATAGCTGGAGTAGATACACATTTAAATACACTAATCAATATTTTATAACAGAAATTTATCAAATGACTTCTTTAAAAGGTGTAGCTTGTAGTGACAAACCCACAGTTAATTATCATCTAACTCTGTCTCCCTCAGTGTTTTTAAGCATCTTTCGGCTCTCTGTTTTGGTTTTCCGGGCCCACATCTTCACGGTTTTGGTTCAATCTCTCATCGCATTGACTTTATTTTCTATCAGAATGAAGCAGCTTTTTCAGGGGGAAAGTCCTGGTAAACTGCCCAGCACCAAACGGCAGGCAGACTAGTTGGTGAAGTGGAGCATTTAGCAGCTTAAAAGATGAAGAGAGAGGAATTGAAGGAGACTAAATCAGAGCTAAAAGGAGAAGGAATATTGAAGACTTACAGGAACACAACTCCCAACACATTCTTATGTTGCTCTGCGTCTAACACGTTAGCCATATCACCTTTATAAGGTGATAACAATGTTTGTAGTAGGGCAATCACAGTAACATGTTCCTTTTTGCTCTAATGCAGTAATATAAAGCATTGCTAATTAAATTGGTTCAATACTATACACGTTACAATCTAAGTACCGCAAGTTACAACATATTTTAACCTGACATGTTTTTTTGTGTAATGTATCCACCCCTCAAACATTTTGGCACAGAAAAAAAATCATTGAGCGTTATTTCCTGTTGCTGCAATTCCAAGGTTGAGATGACTGCGGATACATTTGCGAGATGGACATAGGCCTACTCCCATTATTTTTAGAAGTTATTGGGCTTCAGTGAAGCAAGCTTTCTCGTTACTCTTCCCGTGGTCGGAGCTAGAAACAGATAGTAGGTTCCGGACAACATCTGCGTCCCAACAGGTAGCGGTACGTCCGCGCGGACAGCGGTGTGTCTGAGCAGCTGACAGATATTAACAAGTCAGGAATTAATGTTTAGGCTTGCTACACATAATATCATTACATTTGAGCAGTCGTGGAAAGTAAATGCCATACTTAAATATAATAGTAAGGTACTTTTAATTGAGTATTTCCATATTCTCCTTCTTCTACTCCACCACAATTCAGCGTAGGCGTATTGTACATTTTACTTCACTATTTCTTCATAGCTCCCTGTCTGGCGCCTTTTAGCGTGCAGAAGCTCAAGCAAAGGGGGGGGATCAAGGAGGGCTTGTATCATTTGGATGTGCCGACAGTTTTGTTGTCATCACGTAGAATTTGTCATTGGGGAGCATAGACCGGGGAGGCAGAAACTGCGCACCATAGCTTAAAGAGAAGCATGCTGTGACATCACCACTAGTTTGGAAACCAATCATAATCCAATATGCAAATATCTTTATACAAATGGAGTTTGGAAACTTGGAGCACACATACCCTTACCAACACTATTTCAGACAAACTAAAAACTAATCCATCCATCCATCCATCCATCCATCTTCATCGGCTTATCCGGTATCGGGTCGCGGGGGCAGCAGCTCCAGTAGGGGACCCCAAACTTCCCTTTCCCGAGCCACATCAACCAGCTCCGACTGGGGGATCCAGAGGCGTTCCCAGGCCAGGTTGGAGATATAATCTCTCCACCTAGTCCTCGGTCTTCCCCGAGGCCTCCTCCCAGCTGGACGTGCTTGGAACACCTCCCTAGGGAGGAGCCCAGGAGGCATCCTTACCAGATGCCCGAACCACCTCAACTGGCTCCTTTCGACGCAAAGGAGCAGCGACTCTACTCCAAGCTCCTCTCGGATGACTGAGCTTCTCACCCTATCTCTAAGGGAGACGCCAGCCACCCTCCTGCGGAAACCCATTTCGGCCGCTTGTACCCTGGATCTCGTTCTTTCGAGCCTTCATGACCATAGGTGAGGGTAGGAACGAAAATTGCCCGGTAGATTGAGAGCTTTGCCTTCTGGCTCAGCTCTCTTTTCGTCACAACGGTGCGGTAAACAGAATGTAATACCGCACCGGCTTCTCCGATTCTCAGACCAATCTCACGCTCCATGGTCCCCTCACTAGCGAACAAGACCCCAAGGTACTTAAACTCCTTCACTTGAGGTAAGGACTCACTCCCTACCCGGAGAAAACACTCCATCGGTTTCCTGCTGAGAACCATGGCCTCAGATTTAGAGGTGCTGATCCTCATCCCAGCCGCTTCACACTTGGCTGCGAACCGATCCAGTGAGTGCTGAAGGTCACAGACCGATGACGCCATCAGGACCACATCATTTGCAAAAAGCAGCGATGAGATCCCGAGCCCACCGAACTGCAACCCCATCCCCGCCCTGACTACGCCTCGATATCCTGTCCATATATATTACAAACAGGATTGGTGACAAAGCGCAGCCCTGGCGGAGGCCAACCCTCACCTGGAACAAGTCTGACTTACTGCCGAGAACCCGGACACAGCTCTTGCTTTGGTCATACAGAGATTTGATGGCCCTGAGAAGGGACCCCCTCACCCCATACTCCCGCAGCACCCCCCACAATTTCTCACGGGGGACCCGTCATACGCCTTCTCCAGATCCACAAAACACATGTAGACTGGTTTGGCATACTCCCAGGCCCCCTCCAAGATCATAGCGAGAGTAAAGATCTGATCCGTTGTTCCACAGCCAGGACGGAATCCGCATTGTTCCTCTTCAATCCGAGGTTCGACTATCGGCCGAACCCTCCTTTCCAGCACCTTGGAGTAGACTTTACCGGGGAGGCTGAGAAGTGTGATACCCCTGTAATTGGCACACACCCTCTGGTCCCCCTTTTTGAAGAGGAGAACCACCACCCCGGTCTGCCACTCCTTAGGCACCGTCCCAGACTTCCACGCAATGTTGAAGAGGCGTGTCAACCAAGACATCCCCTCCACACCCCGAGCTTTGAGCATTTCTAGACGGATCTCATCAATCCTTGGGGCTTTGCCGCTGTGGAGTTGTTTGACTACCTCAGCGACTTCCACCAGTGAAATTGACGACAATCCCCCATCATCCTCCAGCTCTGCCTCTACCACAGAGGGCGTGTCAGCTGGATTTAGGAGTTCCTCAAAGTGCTCCTTCCACCACTCTATTACCTCCCCAGTTGAGGTCAACAACGTCCCATCCTTACTGTATACAGCTTGGATGGTTCCTCGCTTCCCCCTCCTGAGGTGGCGAACGGTTTTCCAGAAGCACCTTGGTGCCAACCAAAAGTCCTTCTCCATGTCTTCTCCGAACTTCTCCCACACCCGCTGCTTAGGCTCTGTCACGGCGGAGGCTGCAGCCCTTCGGGCCCGTTGGTCCCCTGCCACTGCCTCCGGAGTCCTCCGGGATAACATATCCCCGGAAAGACTCCTTCTTCAGTCTGACGGCTTCCCTGACCACCGGTGTCGACAAGGGTGTTCGTGGGTTACCGCCCCTTGAGGCACCTAGAACCCTAAGACCACAGCTTGCCACCGCAGCTTCAGCAATGGAAACTTTGAACATTGTCCACTCAGGTTCAATGCCCCCAGCCACCACAGGGATGCCCGAAAAGCTCCGCCGGAGGTGCGAGTTGAAAGTCCGTCGGACAGGGGCCACCTCCAGACGTTCCCAGTTTACCCGCACTACCCGTTTGGGCTTACCAGGTCTGTCCAGAGTCCTCCCCCACCCCCTGACCCAACTCACCACCAGATGGTGATCAGTTGACAGCTCTGCCCCTCTCTTCACCTGAGTGTCCAAAACATACGGCCTCAAATCAGATTATAAAATCAATCGTTGACCTTTGGCCTAGGGTGCTTTGGTACCACGTACACTTATGAGCATCCCTATGTTTGAACATGGTGTTTGTTATGGACAATCCGTGACTAGCACAGAAGTCCAACAACAGACAACCACTCTGGTTTAGATCGGGGAGGCCGTTCCTCCCAATCACGCCTCTCCAAGTTTCTCCATCATTTCTCACGTGTGCGTTAAAGTCCCCCAGCAGAACTACTGGAGCCCCATACAGGACTCCATTCAAGGTCTCCAAGAAGGCTGAATACTCCAAACTCTTGTTTGGTGCATACGCACAAACGACAGTCAGAGTTTTCCCCCCCATCACCCGCGGGCGTAGGGAGGCGACCCTCTCGTCCACCGGGGTAAACTCCAACGCAGCGGCGCTCAGCCGGGGGCTTGTGAGTATCC
>NC_048428.1:6334385-6375977 GCF_013103735.1 Etheostoma cragini | reverse complement strand
TCTGTCTATAATGTAGTCCAATGGAAATTTGTGAGTGACCCCAAACTTTTGACCGGTAGTGTATATATATATATATATGTATATTTTCTGTAGGGAATTTTTAATAGGTGCCTTGAATTGTCAGTCAGTATTAATCTTAGAAACAGTTTATGGTCCTAATGTAGACATCCTCTTTCACAGGAAAGTGTCACTTGCAAATCATACTTCAGTTAAATAACCAGGAATCTGGCCAGTACCAACATCTAACCTTACACATAATTAAAAAACAAAAAAGTATGTTAAAGGAAACCATAACAGTTTGTGTGTTTTCCTAATTCATGTCATTGTGCAGTTAGATGTTTGCCCTGGGAAAGATCTGATGATACATCACATACTGTAAATACTACGCTGTCATGTTAGGATGGGAATAAGTCACGGGGATACATTTCCACAAACATGTCAATCAGTAGAAAAATGGTTTAATGAAAAGTGACAGTTAGAACTTCTCAGGCAATGGAGGCAATAACGTACCCAAATTAACACAAGCATCATTCCAGTTGTCAAGCCTGCTCTCTACTTTATTGGTATTTTTAAGTCAGGATAAACCTGAGGAATGGAACAACCATTAAAACAAACAATGATTCTGTTTTCTCTGGCAGAGAGCTGCTTTTCAGGGGGAAAGAGAAGAAAAAGAGAAGAAAAAAGAGGGGAAAGAAAACAACCACGGTTGCTTTTCTGGCAGGGGCGTGAGATGCGGTGGTAGGGAGCCGAGAGCGGTGCTCGTGCCAGCACATCCACATGTCATCTCTGTTTAGACACACCTTGGAGAATATGACCTCTTTCCAAGCCTGGCCTGGCAAGGGGTCCGTGATGGAGGGAGGAAAAGACCTGGATTTTGGCTAACCTGCGCCAGAATCTGCCTCCCACTGTGTGCACGCATGCATATGTGTGCTCATGACTCACTTCATGGATGGAGTGTGTGCATTAGCGTGCAGGTTCGCAGATTAATGACGTGGGCTCTGGCACAGCCAAGTACTCGCTGGCTCCACTTGTTTATTGGTAACCATTGGTGGGCCTTGTCACAGTGTCGCCGCTCAAAAACCCTCCCTCCTGCCCACTTGGACTTATGTCTCGACAATTGTGACTAATAGAAGTGGCATGGTTAAACACACCCTGCCAATGGCAAAATTATTTGAGGGGTAAACTATGTCTGAAATTAACCGTCACAGTAGTGGATTTGAGATGGCAGCTTAGCAGTGAGGGGGCACCCACGGTGTCCTGAGGTTGTGGGAAGACAGTAGGGGATGAGGTGTTGAGTAGACAGGCAGGCAAAAAGGCATTCACCTGTGTATGAGAGGGATAAGCAAGCCGCCAGACACACAAAGTACAGACACAGCAGAATCCTACTCCCTGCCCACCATTTGGCCTCCGGCAGCGACGGATAACTGAATTACAGTAACAGCAAAAAGCTAATCTCACTTCCTCTGTGGGGGTCGCGTGTGTGTGTACTTGTTCGCCTGTCTGTGGGGTGTTGTGAGTGTTCGTTTGTGAGACCGTGTGCATTTGTTCAGGCTCAGCATGGATTTTGGAAAGCATGTTAACCTGACAGTGAGAGTGTATGTTTACTAGATGAAGATGAAGGCTCCCATCCAACTGTCCTGCAGGGACCAGAAGGTGAGGAGTAATAGAGGTGAGGAGCATGCAATCGTGTGTGTGTGTGTGTGTGTGTGTGTGTGTGTGTGTGTGTGTGTGTGTGTGTGTGGGTGTGGGTGTGTGGGTGTGCGCGCGTGTGTGTGTGTGTGTGTGTGTGTGTCTGCAGCTTGTTTACATACTGTATTCTGTGCTTGTGTCCACCTGTTAAAGCAGACACACTGCTGTCACTCAGCTTGATGAGCTGTCATCTAACATAAGGCTGAGTCAGTTCATTTGTAAAGCCTCCAAGATTTCCATGAAAGAGATGGAAAACAGCCAATCTGAAAAAAACAACTAACCCAAATTCTGATGTTTTAATGTTATTTTGAACAAGTTTTATTTGTTTTTAGCATTACCATGTCTCTTCTTTTGTTTATTTACCTGACCCGGTCCATCTTGTTCCAAATCATATTCATAATCTGCAGTTGTAATGTCTGTCCCTACTTTAAGGGGAATGTGCAGAAATGAAATCCAAAGTCTATAGATGTGCCGGCTGCGCTGTGAGGCTGTACTTTTTAATTGAATGCTAACATTCTCGCAATGACAATGCTAATATACTGGTGTCTAGCAGGCATATTAATACCTATCATGTAGGTTTATCATGTTAGTTTAGCCTGTTATCATGCTGAAGTTAGCCAATTAGCACTAAACACAAAGAGCAACTGAGGCTGATGGGAATGTCAGCGGTTTTCCAAGTATAATAAACCAAAATAACCAAATTAAGTTTTCAATGTTTCATTGAAAAAACAGGAAGTTTGACATCCTTATACAAAGTCAGGGTTGGTAGTTGGGCGAACGGAGCACAGGTCATCCTGCAGCCCACATATTCCAAGTTTTAGATGAGTCACAGCCTCATGGAAGATGACAGTCAAAGACATTCTGTAGAACTACTCATGCTGTGCCATAGTAAACTGAAAGTGTGTTGTGGTTGTGGTTTTCAGTTGGGGTTTTTCGTTTTATTTTGTCAATTCATTTCCTGTGTGTTACTGTTTCCCTGTTATTTGTTCATGGTTATCTCACACCCGGGTTTGTTCTGTGTTTTGTTTTCCTATTTCCATCCCTGTTTGTGTTATCATGCTTTGGTCTCCTGTTTTACTTTGTAGTGTCTGCTTCCCCTGTGTCATGTCTTGTTTTTCTTCCTGCTTTTTCCCGCCTTCGTGATGTGTCTCACCTGTCCATGAACCCTCCTGTCACCTGTCCCTCGTTACCTCGCGCATGAGTTTCTGTGCTTCCATTGTCTATTATCAAATCATAGTGTTTGTTGCCTCCAATGTCTCGCTGTTCCTTGTGTCTTCAGTTTTCTGAACTCCTTTTGCCTGTTGGCCTGCCTCAGGACTCGCCTTGTTTGTAAGCCGTTTAAAGGTGCTGTAGATTGTGCTGTAGATGGTGCTGTAGCTCCTCCCACAATGGAGAATGAATGCGTGTGCATGAGCAGTGGTTGACACACAGTTAGACCCCCCCCCCCAAATCACACTACAGTCTGTAGGTGGTGCCAGAGGAGCTGGATTTTCTTTTTAAATTACCTGCTTCATGTAGTTCTACTCGAACATAGGATCAGTTTTAACAAAGATGACAAGTTTTATAAGTCTTAACTACTATCATTCCACAACCTCTTGTCTCTGCATATTTGGGTCCAAGAAGCCTGCATCCCAAAGTGAAGTGTAGCGCCACCTCATCAATCCATCTATCCTGGTCCGGCTGCAGTCTAAACTAATTGTGCTCATAATCAAGTGCCCCTCACTGGGCCTTCTGGTGTCACATTGGGGCAACAATGATGACTGACAGTGTCTTATTTGGTCGGAGGTATATCCTGGTTCAATAAAAATATGATAAACGGAACTTCTGCACTAACATCATACTATTGTTAAAGTCAAATGCAGCGTTTGATTTTGAAAAGTTGTCTTTTGGAGCAGTTAGAAACAAGCATTCCTTTCTTCACCTTTCTTGGACATTCAGTCTCACCTTGGAGCCGGAGCAGCACAGTGTCGCTGTTTCCCATCTGCTCCAGCAGCGTGGTCAGAACCGGCTGACTGGGTTAGACTGGAGCCCAGGTTCCCTATCCAAACCTCTGAGAAGCATAGCGTAGAGTGTGTTGTTCCGCCGCAGTCTCACTGTAGTTTTATCCCAGGCTCAACGTGTGATGTGGTTTTGATACAGAGGTAGAACACGCTGGCGTTCTCCCACACCGGGAACATGGCTCCGTGAGATCTGAGTATTTGTCCACGTGTGAATGCTTTCTTGCATGTTTCCCTTTGTGCGAACGCCGTAAGCTGTGTTGTTTGCCTCTAAATATCAGCAGCTGGCAGATCGCGGACACAAGTGAACGGCAGTAAGCACCTCATGCATTCCAATCCGTTTGTTTGGCAAAGATACAGTTAGCCTCAGATTTGACCATCTGAATGTTCAGTTATGATGAGATGAAGGTTATAGGGGGAACACTGGGAATAATACTATTATAGAACACATTTGACTATAGCTGCAGGAATGCCTAGTAATACTTTATTTCAGAATTAAAAAAAAGAGACAAGCCTGAACTCAACAGGTCAGAGGTTTTGTGGTTCTGTTTAGAGGAACTACATCCTGTTATATCCGGTGATCATACGGGAATTTGCGAGATCTCGTTGGTCCTCGTGACTTCAGCTGTCAGTCATGGCCGCAGCCTACAAATGTGGATGAACAGCGGAGCACGGAGCCGTCAACAGAGTAGATTCACAGACATTCTGCAGTTGGTGGAAATCAGGGGTTACTAAAGCGGGATGCAGTTGTATTAGGCTGCTCCAGGGGGAAACATGCTAACTTGTGTTAGCACAGACAGCCCCTAATGAGATGTAAAACAGACATGTTCATCTACTGCAGAAATGATGCTTTCTGTCCCACACACACACACACACAGACACACACACACACACACACACACACACACACACACACACACACACACACACACACACACACACACATACATACACTGAATTTGACCTCTACTTCCCTCATCAGTGGGATCAGTCTGTTTATCATATGGTCCTATCTGAGTCACACTTATTTGCACTGCTGGTCATATTGGCCAGTGCAACAGGGCTTCAATCTGTTTAGCCCGTTCTCCTGCCAGGAGGTGAAAAACAATGTCGCCGGGTCAACCTTTCCTGCTCTAAACGTAAAACTTGAAACATTCTCTCAGAATTAAGTTTTAGAGCTTTGGAGGCAATATCAGTTTTAATAATGAAATGATATGCTTTCCTGGAGACTGCAACATGTGTATGTATAGATAATTGGTGCAAAATGTAATTAGACGATTTGGCAAACAACTAATGCAAATATATACACTAAAAATGACAATGAACATCTCTTAATTCAACTAATAGTGAAGAATTGAAGTTGCAGTGCTATAACTGAGATGCCTCCTTTCATTTCAACCATACCACGAACGACAAACTCCCAAAACACTCCCTTTCATTCACATCATAGAGAAAATTGGATGCAGAAAATAGTGAGGAAGTTATTTCATGTTCCTTTGATTTATTTGCCACAACTTTGTAATCAAATTGTATAAATTTATTTCTTTTTTAGATCTAACAGTTTATACATTCACGGCTCTCTCCTCACAGGCTGATAGCGGGCAAAGAGTGCAGCTCAGAAAAGCCTTCTGTTTATTTCAAACAGCCAGATTGAGGGCAGAGAAATCACCAGAAGAAGAGAGAGAGCTAAACCCTGCACGATAAAAACGTCCTCTTAATCTTACCTTGAAAGCCACGACAGAGGGGAGCCTCCCCTCGGAAGGAGAAACAGGCGGATTATTTCCATTTGAAAGAACATGCCAAATTACACAAACGTGTTCTCAGCAGCTCTTTTCAAAAGTGGCGACAGATGGAGGCCGGTCGGCGTTGTGAACAGGTTGGAGTTGACGGTCCGCTGCCGCTGTGTTTCCTGTGTCTGCTGGTGTTTATCAGCACACACAGGTAGCCCAAGATCCATTATACAGAGCACAGATCTTGTTCAACCGTTCTCAAAGAGAGACGCCTGCCCAGGTGTGTGCTGTCTTTCACACATTTTCCACACAAACATAAATGTAGCAGCTATCTCTACAGGAGTTTGGAACCAAGTGGAAAGAGTGATTAGACAACTGAGAAAGGAAGTTGGGAGCTATGTGAGTGTTGGTGGAGATAAATGAGAGCCGGAGGTTTATTCTACCTGCTGTCAGATGAATCCTCAATATGTTTTATCACACACATACAACCCTGTGTTCATATGACATTTGATTTAATTGTAGTCTTTCGATGTAATTTTATTTTAAGTCATGTTTAAGTCTTGATTTTTGATATTTCTTAAACTATGGAAACTATTATACAAATAGTTTTTAAATGACCAGAGATACTTTTCTTTGTGTAGTCAGTGAGTATAAAGTAAAGGACTAAAAAA
The DNA here is from genome assembly GCF_013103735.1 of Etheostoma cragini. Taxonomy (NCBI): domain Eukaryota; kingdom Metazoa; phylum Chordata; class Actinopteri; order Perciformes; family Percidae; genus Etheostoma; species Etheostoma cragini. Next base: position 6,369,890 of record NC_048428.1, on the reverse strand, counting down.
TATTGAGCTTTAAAACCGGCTGGAGCTACACATGGTAACGTTCATGTCTATCCATTAAGGCGCTGACACACTGAGCTGATAACCATCCCCACCATCCCGCCGTCGGACAGTCTGGGGGGGTCGGTGACTCGAGTTCTCTTGTCAGCAGGATGAGCCGTCGGCCTAAATTGGGCCGATTTGGCATGTTGAATCGGAAGGCGGGCAGTCGGACTCAATGACCAATCTGATTGGTGGGGTGCTAACTTGGAAATAACCAGCAGGACGAGTGTGACAAACGCCTCTTAAAATGTGACGAATATCTTTTAAACTGACCTTTATCGATCTGAAATGAAGACAGATTCAGCAATTGCTTGGCCTATTTCTCGCTTAACCCTTTTGTTTCAATTTCAATTTTCAATTTTGTTTATATAGTAACAAATCACAACCAACAATGCTCCTCACAATGTAAATAAATAATCAGTTCACTACTTTCATTGAATTTGAGTGTTTTTGTCAATTTTATAGCATTTGGAGAAAAAAGAATTGGTAAAACAAAGTGTATAAAAAAGAGAGAAAAATGCCAATAAAAGTGACTCAAATGTAAAAAAATCAAATAAATTCATACAAATGTGAAAAGCATGTCAAATGTCAAAAAAGTGACAAATGTAAAAAGGCTCAGAAAAAGTCATCAAACGTTGAAAAAGTGACAAAATCATAGGGGGAAAGTCCCAAAAGGGTAGAAAAAGACTTCCATAACCTCGAAAAAAGGTTTTTCAAAATAATTTCCAGGTTGGGGGGAAGACAACACGAGGGTTAAAAAAGGATAACTAATCATTTTTGTTGTATTCAAATTCACTAAAGACACACCGACACGGTGTGTTCGCCTGGCTTAGAGAGGCCAGTCAGAAGGTTTCTCTGCACCTCCTGGTTTTATTTATTTCAGAAACACAGTTTCCTCATCTGTGCCCTCCATCCATATTCTTCAACAGCTCAGATGAAGAGTAGTAATCAAGAGCCGGCATTAGACAAGAGGCCATTTACTCAGGTGAGGAGCAGGGAGATCCTGCATCTCCTGAAGAGGCCCCTCTTCAGGAGATGCAGAGCTTAAACTCGAGGATGCCTCTCAATCATCTCCAATCAGGACCCCCCCCCCCCCGAGAAGTCTCAGAGAAACATGTTGCATCCCTGCTTTTGTCTGACATGTCACGTCTATTTTATTTTCCCACTGATGTAGATAAACAGAAAACACATCTTTTTCAAGTACAAGAATCTTATTCACAAAGAGGCTAATATATCCTGGTCTCACATGGACGGAGTGGACTGAAAAGAGAAAAAGCAGTAACGGCTGCCCCGGGCTGCAGCAGCACCACCCGGCCGAGCTGATGAAGATACAATCCAGAAGAGACCAGTCTTCTCCCTCCTCCACCTGCTACCTCTCTCCCCTTTTCTCCTCTCACTGTGGCATTTGCCAGAAGAGAAAAAGAAGAAGGAAATGAAAGAAAAAAAGAAGACAGGCATTGAAGTCGATCCCTCTGTGAATAAAGCAGCCTCCGAATCCAATTTCAGTGAAAAGAGACAGAGTCAGCACGAGGGTGGTGGCGTAAAGAGGCAGGAACAGGCAGATGAATCAGGAACAGGAGAAGCCTTGGGTTGGAGAGATCAAAGATAGTGCTGGAAAAGAGAAGAAGGAGAGAGTGTTGAATTATTTTGGAGGTCTTTGAGGGGTATTTTCCATCTAGTGTGTCTAACCTCAGAGGGGCATGTTCTGCCAGTTCTCACTGCATGCAAGCTGTACTCATGACACACACACATACACACACGCACACACACACACACACGCACACGCACGTGTACGCTTTTGCTTCTGAGTCTTTTTGCATCTCTCTTCTGGGAGACTTTACATTTCTCTTTGCAGCAAGTCAAATTTACTGGACGATGGGGAACGAAGGATTTTTGAACCATTACAAAAGCCCTTTTGACATGCACTCTTCTACACTTTCAGTATATCAAAGCAGACTGCACAATATATAGTTTTTTATCATAACTGGGATGTCAACTTGCATGATAAAGACTAATTTTGCACTTTGAATATAGCATCAACAAATTAAATTGCATTCTGTCTGTAAGCGCTATTTGGACATATACTGTACTTGCCATGTTGTTAACTCTCTGGCCAATCAGTCAGAAAGACAGAGCCGTAAGACATCGTCTGATTGGTCAGAATCTGCGTGTAATGTTTGTCAGACTGGTGCTGCGTGGTTAAAGGAGGAGAGAGCGAGGTACCAGTGCCTAGAGAGCTGATTTGTAGGGTCCAACAATAAGGAATGCACAGTGGCCTGTGGCCGGTAAAAAGTTCCATTGGCTCAGTAAATAGACTTCACTCTACTCGGCCTGTGTCTGTGCTCGGTGCTGTTTCTGTACCAGGCAGTAATGTTCCATCATCAATGACATAGGAGTAGAAATTGATCAGTTGTTGTATTGGAGCAGTATACTGAAAACATCACAGAGGAAGAAATTAGTGCACTTTAAGATGTCATGGCATATCGCATATTTTCTTACTTCATAATGAATGTCGGATGGGAGCAGGGTCAGGGTGGGCTGGGTCTGGTTCAGTCCTGTTGAATGTGTCTAATCTAATGTCAATGAGAAATGAGGCCCCTCTGAACCCTGAGTGGAGGTGGTGACCCGGAACAACCATATGGCCCCACAGCACCTATGGCCAGGGAGAGGATCCACCCAGCCGTGTGTGTGTGTGTGTGTGTGTGTGTGTGTGTGTGTGTGTGTGTGTGTGTGTGTGTGTGTGTGTGTGTGTGTGTGTGTGTGTGTGTGTGTGTGTGTGTGTGTGTGTGTGTGTGTGTGTGTGTGTGTGTGTAGAGACTAGCTGTAACAGCTGTCTCCTGCAGAGCTCTCAGGGGAATGGCTGACCTCATGCTTCTCAGGTGATCTCAATGCAAGATTTTTTAGTCTTGTCTACAAACGCAATTTTTGACTCATCTTGAACATCACTTAGATTTTTCCAGCACCCTTGCTATGTATTACATGGGTTGCCACTCCATCTCATTTTATTCTTTAATTCTTTTCTAACTGAAACACATTTTTTTGAGGAATGTCAACCTCTGAATATGTACATTTGTTCCCTTGATTGAAAATAAATCAATAGCTAAAATACACTCAACGATTAGTTATTCTGACACACAGAGCCACTATGCAGTGGAGGATTGGCAGAACATCTCTTAAATTATGCATACATTCATTATGTTAATGTTTGGGATCTGGCTGGCTTTGTCACCACACGGTGTCTCTGTAGTGCAGCCCAGAAAGGTGTGAAGCACATCTGAGAGAACTGTACCCTCCGTCATCGCCGCACAGAGGCTGTCTATCACACAGAACTTAAGGGGTTAACTGGATGAAAACTGTATGCGCTTATCTTCAGCTGTGACAAAAGAAACGGCCTTTTGTTTTTGACTCTCAAGTGTGATTAGGGAATGGGTTCCAGTTTCCCAGCCTGGTAGAAAACAGGTGTTCTCGCCAGTTGTTCTTTTGTCCCATTACGCTTCTTGCGGATTGAAAGAGGAGCCAGCACCTGTTAACATTCCTCAGTAGAAATGCAGGACAAAAAACAGACCGAGCACTGTGGCGAAATTCAAATGTCTCACGCAGGAACTGAAGAAGCAAATGAATGACATTAAAAAAAGGAAAAGAAAACTATTATGAGAGTTGGGTTTTGTTGTTAACTAAAAGCATTGTGACTGATTGAGGTTCCAGTTAATGAAAGCACTTTAAAAAAAAGCTTACAAGCAATTTAAATCTTTCTCCTGTTAATGCATCCCAACTACACTTGGTCTTGATTGTCTTGCCTCAATTAATCATTGCAATCCTTCCAGTTAGGACAGAAAGCATTGACTCAGTAGGTTCAAACCATTTGAATTAGCAAAGCTGCTTGTTGTCGACCACATTAGGATGCGAATTTGAGACTTTATGACGTCTTAGACATTGCCCTGTTTTCAATTTTCAATTGCTGTTTTAAGTAAGCTTTTCTGTGAAAAACATCACAAATGTATTCAATTAGGCCATGTGAAAAATATAGTTAGAGTTTAAATGTCCCCGCTAAGCAAGAATCCCAGTTGCCTGTGTTGCTGTTTGAGCCTATAGATGGTTGTGTGGACCTGGGGTGTTGCTCCGCTCTGCTCTGGCCACAGCTGTGCGAGGCTGTCGAGAGGCTCTGATGTCATGTATAATGGTCCGCAGGGATGGAGGGGAGAGTGAGGGGAGAGTGAGGGGCCGAAACCAGATCTCTGAGCTGCGCTTTGCTCTGCTGCTCAGACTGTGGCCGAAGGTTAATGTGGAGCCACCTGCCGCGTGCTTACTGCACATCTGATACTGGCGCACAAACACAGAGAGACTAAGTCTTGGAGCGTTTCTCTGTCAATCTTTTGTAAATTTTCTTTATATTTTGCAATTACTTTGAAACAAACGCAGTGTGCATGCTTGTGCGTTGGTACTTTTGCATGTGTGAGTGCAGGAGGAAGCACGAGGAAGGAAGGAGGCAGACAGTTATGGTGACTTAATACCACTTGATATTTCATGGCTGGGGGAATGTGGCGGCACTCCCTGCTTTATGGAGCTGGCCTGGATTATTTAGTTGGATGGAGTCCTGCCCAGAGGAACAGCTGAATGATGTCATGCAGCACACACACACACACACACACACACACACATACATACACACACACACACACACACACAAACACACACACACACACACAAGCATGTTGTCCATGCAATCAAGCTGTTGTTGTTCTGCAGTTTTGGAATTGTTTGAGGGTTTTTTGCAGAGCGGGATGTTGGGTAATTGGGAAGGTGAGCAGAGAAAAGGTGGGTGGGGTTTACTAATAAGAGTCTGGGTTGATTTCACAGAGGGTTCGGAGGGGGGAGCAGATGTGTGAGGGAGAGAGAGATGAGAGATTGAGGTGGGTGTTTTCAGGGGGCTCTCAGTTTGCCGGTAAGCTGACCTCACGGGGCATATGGCTGTGCAGATCTGTGTGTTGTGTGCACATATGTTTGTTTGTGCATGCGTGTTCCGTCTGCACAAATCAATGTCTGGCTTCACTCTTAATGGAGAGAATCAGGTTCTGCCCTCCTCCCTGCTGCTCAGAGAGGAGCACGTTAGCATGTGAGGCCCTCTCTTCTCGCCTCCATATGAGAACCTAAATATGGAAACAGTGATTGGAAATTGTTTAGACAACCTGAAATGGTTTATCCCGGGGCTGTGCACAGCTCGCAGATCAAAGCAGAGGAAACATGAATCACGGAGTGTTTCTGTACGGAAACAAACCCTTCGCCTTTCTTCCTTTTGACATACACACTGGCACAAATAAGAATGTTGAGGAAAACAAAGAGAACGAGGCAAAGACATGAGAGGGTCTCTGAGTTCAGTAGTTCTCGCGTCTTTATTTGATCGTACTGTACTTCACAACATGTTGCCGGCAACTTGACTCCCACGAGTAGATTGTCTCACATGTACTGTAATAAAGAGTGCACAGTCACTCAGAGTCACTTCTGAAACCGCTAGCGGAGGAAGGTGTCAGAGGACAAAGTTCTTCAGTGATCAGAGATCTTTCTTTTTAAACACTTCACCCTTTAGTCCTTCCTTCCTTCCTTCCTTCCTTGTTTCCCTCCTCTCCAAGCTCTCTCTTGGGGAGCTGCATCTATCACAGGTTCTGCCTCCTCGGCTCAGCGATGACTGATCCACTGTCTAAAGAGCATCACTCTCCTCCAGCCATCTCCGCTTACTCTCTCCCGGGAGAAATAGTGCACCGCGCAGGTTAAAAACCGCTGAATGACAACATTGAGCCCCTGCAGACGATCCTGCCAAATTTCAACCTTTTTTTTTCCTGTCAAAAAAAGGCTTTCATTACCTATCTGCTCACTAAAACTCTTAAAGGGCTTAGATTAAGGTTTTAAAGCAGCCATAACCTCCTTCTTCCCTTCATGTCACACCCTCACCTCTCTCCCAGTAATGATGTGGTCCCGGCAGAGACCCACAGGCCTGGGTCGGTCTCTCTCTCATCTCCTACCCATCTTTCGGTTTGATCAGCTGCGGTATGTTTCATATTTCTTTCCGTCAAGACCATTGCTTGAAGTGGGAAAAAAGGTGCCGGTACTCTCTTGCGTTGGCAAAACATTATGACATTTAAGATTTCTACAGTGAAAAGCAAACGACAAATTCGTTGGTGTCATTGACTAAGCTAACGTTAACCCTTGTGTTGTCTTCCCGCCAAAATTGAAAGTCAACACTTTTGCTGACGCTTTTTTAATCAATATTTTTACCTTTTTCTTGTGTTTTTGGGTTCTTCTTTGACGTTTTCAACACTATTTAACACTAACTTTTTAACTTAAGTTTTATACGTATTTTTTGGAATTCATGGTGAATGAACCTCATTTAGAGGAAATTATACCTAATGTTTGAGTTAGAAAAGCAGACATTAGGAATTATTTAGACTAAAATTAAAGGAAAGCATGTTGATGGATAATCACAGACTGGAATGTGTTTACTTTTTTAAATTATGTTTAATTTTCCCCACAAATTCTATAAAAGACACCCCAATACTAATAAAAGTTGTACTTGCCAAAGAGCGTTGTGTTGAATCAATCACGTTATTTTGGATAGTTGAAAAGAACACTGATATAGGGAAGTGGGTCAGTTTGACCCGAGGACAACATGAGGGTTAAGGTTGGTAGCAGCAGACTCCTCATTAACGCTAGCTGTTCTGCTCGCATCAACGTTAGTTTGAAGCTCATGGATCGTACCTGATGTTTCCTGTTGGACTTTGACCTCTGTTGATGTGTCTGGCTCGGGCACTCGTGTTCTTTTAGTACATTTCTGAAGCCAGGCTAACATAACGACTTACCAACTCAACACACTTCTTTTTAGATTCCAGGTTTTCGGCTGTTAGGGTCAGGCCGCCGGCATCAGACCGCTTTTTCAAACTAGCGTACGTGGAGAAGCGAACTTCTGATAGGGTGGGCCGAGGCGGCCGACTACTCTTTATGTGATTCGTAAAGATATGAGGTAGTGTAGTTTATGTGACGGTAGGGTCATTACCAATCTCTCTGACACTGACGCTTTCTCTGTCGGTGGTAGAGTACCGGCTACACGCAAGAAGTAGCGTTACGCGAGAAAGAGTGAAGGTATGCCTAAGAGTTGTTGAGTTATGAAAAGTTACAAACAATGTTTGGAAATAATGTTCCATTGATCTGGTCAAGTCTGGCATTTAACATTTGGAAAGGAGCCTTCCTGCTACATAACAAAAAGGTGGCCTCCTGTCTCCTGCCCCCTGGGACTTAGTTTGGTTAGTTAGTCTAGGCTAAGACACTACAATGGTTTGGGTTTAGAGCCATGCCCTTCCTCAGTGGACAGTAAAGGTGCGCTCGGCAGCTGGAAAATTTGCAATCCTAATATTTGTGTAACAGCAGTGGATGGAAACATGCATTGATTCACATTTTTTTTAGAAGATCTTTTGGAACTTGTGGTGCTAAATTTGGATGGAAACCGGACCAGTGTTGAATTTCAAATAAGGGCAATCATGCCGAGTGTTAGAGTGAGGTGAAAGCTATCGCTCTTACTTTTCATACTTCTCAGTTTTCATGCCTTTCCAGTGAGCACGCCATTTTCACCCTTCTAATTTCTATCCTTCTGCTTTTCCTCTCTTGTGTGTCCTCTCCTCTGCTCTGTTGGGGGGTGGAGGGTGGAGGGTTGATGGTTACTTTGTGATTAAGAAAGCCCATTTTTATTTGTTTGAAAGGTTTTGTTGTTGTTTTTGTTTCAATTAGGTTTTTCTTTGGCTTGACTTGTTTTTTGTTTTTGTGATTGTAATTTTTCTCTTGTCCATTACCGGCAAACCAAAACTTCTTCTCTCCTTCCCTCTCGCATCTCCTCTTCTCTCCATTCTCCTCTTTTTCTCTCTCCTTTCCTCGCCTATCCTATTTTCCTCTTTCTTGTCAATTCTTGTCACTCCTCTTTTCTCCTCTCCTTTTTTCCTCTCTCCTTTTCTCCTCTCTCCTTTTCTTGTCTCTCCTTTTTCCTATCTCATCTCCTCTGCTCTTTTCCTCTCTCATCTCCTCCTTTCCTCTTTCCTCTCATGTCTTGTCTCTCCTCTCCTCTTTTCCCCTCATCTCCTGTCCTCTCCTGTCCTCTTTTCCTCTCCCATCGCCTCCCCTCTTCCCAACAGACAGGAGAGGCTGACTCACTCTTTCGATGGGGGGGGGGGGGGGGGGGGGGGGGGGGGGGGGGGGGGGTTGAAGCTGCGCTGATGTCAGCTTGACAGACAGGGCAGACAGGTAAACAGAGTGGGTGTGGCGTCAGACCTTGGACTCATCACTCTGGGCTGACAGAGGTGCTAGATGATGTCAGCACGTGATGAAATCATTATGCAAGCACAGATTCCAGCGTGTGATGTCAGCACGGTCGGGCGTGACTGAGCACTGTGGAACCATTTCCCCCCCGATTACTGACAACGCAGTCAAACTTGGAAATATACAATGTGAATATCTTCCTTGTGTTTTTACCCAGGGTGGGACACACCATGGAGAAGGAGACCGCAGATATATAAAATGTTACAAGAATGGTAAACAGGTATCTTCAGGGGGTCCAGGACCCCTGGAGGGTCCTCAGAGTCAATGCAGGGGGCCTCAAAAGTATTGTTAATTTAGTTTTTTTCAAAAATTAATAACTTTAAACATGAATCCAACACATTATAAGCAAATATAAATGATAAGGTATGTACAAAGACATTGGGCCACCCACACGTTATTGTAGGCTCTGTTTAATATGCAACTTTTCATACAGTACATGTAGTAGGCGGTCCCTGCTTTCAGTTAAGGGGTCCTTGGCTTAAAAAACATTAAAGACCCCTGCTGTAAATAGAAGGCTTGTTGCACTGTATACAACCTTTATTTCACAGAAATATATCTGAAAAATCCTTGAGATACAAGAAACAAACACATTTACATAAGATAATAATAATCAATGTAGTTTTTATAGGGACGGGGGATGCATGGTGCGGAGTAAGATGAGTTTGTGTGTGTGAAGGATTAGGCGTCAGACTGTCTTTGTTGTTACAGAAAGTTCTGTTCAAGTTGGCCTTCTCAAAACTGTAAACACAGAAGCAGATTCTCAAACTATATTCACAAAACACCGGACTTTGCTGGCAAAATTAAACAATGCTCTCAGATCATACACACAGCCGGTCGATAACTAGACACTCCAGAGCATTCAGTAGACATTACCTCAAACATTTGAGAACACAGTGTCCAGGGCATGTAGTTTTTCACATAGTAAACACATTTTGCAATGAAAACTAAAAATACATCACAACTTGTAAAGTGAATATTCATTTGAATATCCTGTGCACTGCGAGTAGTGCAAGTACTACAATATAGAAGGCCTGTGTATAAGACACTTGTTGAACAATACAGTCGTCCAACTGTGAAAGGCCAAAGAACAAAGACAACAAAATGAAAAGGACATGATGGTACACTAATATATATTGTGAAACAGAAAAATAAAAGTCAATGTAAGATGTATTTGGCCTCAGCCTGACGTGTGCGACTCTGAACTGGCTTACAGTGTATTCTCTCCAACTGCACGGGTGACCTCATTAGAAACATGTGCTGTTGACAATGTTGATTTGCCGTGTGTAAACGACGACAACTGTGTTGAATTTGTGTTTAACCATTTTGCAACACAAATGCATCAAGTGTGAAATGTGTTTTAGCGAGTGAGAATGTGTTTAGAGTTAAGCAAGAAGAGGGAACAATTCGACAAATGGGTTTCGGCCACTGAGCATTTGATGCAGATCAGGGGCGTTTCTAGATCCGTAGCTGCCGGTTCTGTTCGCCTCGGAAAAATAAACTGGTCAGTTCCAGTTCTACCATGAGTTCTAGCACAGTGAAATAAGGCAACGTATGATGTTGGGGGTTTAAATAGGCTATTGTCTGGTTTCATATTTGTCGGTCAACTTTTCAAAATACATTTGGGGCTACACTAAAAACATTCAAGGCCCTCTGGTTCAGAGACTGGGGTGTAGTGTGTTGGCGGTTCTGAAAAACTGCAATACTCAATGAAAACACTTACACACTGAGGTAAAATGATTTTAAAGTCATCTTGAAATGCTTTGTAGTATTAAGAGTGTCCAGCTTAAGTAATGGTTAAAGGTAGTTCCTTGATTTTGGCGCATAGAAACCAAAAGCAGATTCGCCAAACTCAGAAAGCTGTGGAATCTTCTGGAAGCATATGGCAGTTTGTTGAGCTATAGTTTAGTAAGGTCCTGTGATCCACTTTAGCATACAGTATATATAGTAGGCTATAGTCTGAGGTGGAAAGGAACTAAATACATTTTCTCACATTACTGTACTGAGTAGTTGTTTGTTTTGTATTTTGATTTGTTTCTGTAGGAGAAGGATCAGCATCTAGGCTGCCTACCAGGCACCAAGTCTTTCTGTAGGAGAAGGATCAGCATCTAGGCTGCCTACAAGGCACCAAGTCTTTCTGTAGGAGAAGGATCAGCATCTAGGCTACCTACCAGGCACCAAGTCTTTCTGTAGGAGAAGGATCAGCATCTAGGCTGCCTACCAGGCACCAAGTCTTTCTGTAGGAGAAGGATCAGCATCTAGGCTGCCTACCAGGCACCAAGTCTTTCTGTGGGAGAAGGATCAGCATCTAGGCTGCCTACCAGGCACCAAGTCTTTCTGTAGTTGAAGGATCAGCAACAACATTATATTACAGGTGTGTAGATTTTTTTATAGATTTTTCTTTAAGTAACAACAAAACAGTTTTTTTTCAATGTAACTGAGTAACTTTAATTTAATTATTTTTTAGTTTTCTTCTTTCTTATTTTTCTATTTAAGTATTGGTACTTTTACTTGAGTACAATATTTTAGTACTTCACCTCTGGCTACAGCCTTTATATATGATGGTAACAGTCTGATGAGAGATTTGTGGAGGAAAAGATATATATGTTTATGATGCCGTAGTGCCAGAGAGGTCCAACTGACGTTGTTCTACAGAGTACAGTGGTGAGTTCAAAGACAGCAAAAGCACAGATAAACAGAGAAAGTAAAAGAAAGAAAGAAACTAGAATAAATTACTACAGAACATATGGAGACAAAAATGTGCAAGTGACAGTGACATGATCAAAGTGACAGTAGTGGGGTATATATAGGTTGTAATAGCAGCAGTCTCCAAGTCTATATTACTGAATGATAAGTAACGGCACTTTGTGTTTGTCTGTATTACGGCAATGTAGAGATAAAATATAGAATATGATACGAAAAATAAGTAGCACATAACCATATGTTTAAATACTATAGTATAACATGGTTAGTGATGATATAGCATGGGGTTTGGTCAGCTGTTCTATATTTTATCTTTTTGTCCATCAAGACAAAGGAGGAGGTAACAAGATTGATTAATGAAATAAAAAAAAGAAGTGTGTTTCCATCCATCTGTTACTATGCACAATATCATCCAGCTGAAAAATTAGCACTCCTAATATTTGTATAAAGCAGTGGATGGAACCATGCATTCACAATTTCTTTTGCAGATTTTCTGGAAATTTGGACTTAGTTTGGCTGCATTAAGATAGAGATATAAATATAGAACACAATAGAAAAAATCACTAGCATACTACCGTATTAAAATAATATAGTATAACATGGTAAATGATGATGTAGTATGGGATGTGAGATATAAAGTGAGGTAGCAATACAACATAATATTTATAGCATAGTGCAGCAAAATAACAAAATGGAAGAGAATGCCAAGTATACAAACAGAGTAAAAGCAGTGTAATGTATCCATGGCTTCTGTGTGAATAAGGTGAGGAACAGAACGCCCTCTCTTTATCTTTTCTGCCGACATCAGGTTGCACGTCTCAGACAAGCCCTCTCTGTGATCTGCACCTCGGACCGTATCGTGTAACGCTTTAAATATACCTCTGCCAGTGGTTCATTTCATGGTCACTTGAACATACAAGGCACGCAGGATTTAGCGCCTGATTGTGTCACTTCCTGCGCAGCTCAAGTGTAGCAGGTTGAGCTCTAACCAGCTTAGCGTGAAGAAGAATTGCCCCTTTGTGTCCTCGCGGCCGCCGGCTCGATGTGGCCGAGCCTCAAAGAGTCTTGGCCATGACCCTGGGTAGGTTTGCAGACAACCACCATCCCCCCAAGCTCACACACAACTACGACACTTGCGTACTGTACATACTCCTAGAGGTTCTCAGGTTCCCCCGAAATGAGACACTGGCAAAAAAGAAAATTCAGGCAGTGATGACATCCTCCCTAGTGCAGGGGTATTCAATTTTTTTAAGCCAAGGACCCCTTAACACAAACACATAGACACATATCGGATACAATTAAGTTGCAAAGGATACTAAACTATTCAAATAACAACGGTTGGCATGATCATTATGTTGTAATGTTTTTAAGATTTTGCAGCACCCTTGAAGTAACTCTGAGGACCCCCTGTGGAACATCTATGCCCTAGTGTGTGTGTTGTATATGTGTTCACATGTATGTGTGCTCACTTATGGTCACATGAGCACAAAAAGCATCCAGGGCAGCCCCCTCCCTCCCGACTCTCCTCAGCCACTCCGCAACTTTTGCCTCACCTCATTTGCTTCACGGTGAAAGGGGCTGATTAAATATTTAAAGTATGGAGTGCTTTCCCTTGGCATCAGGTGTAACTCACTCCTGTAATCTCAGATAGCCTGGTGCACGACGCAGTAATTATAGCCGAGTTAACCGCGTGAGGCGGAGAGGGTCTACGACAGGCAAGGCTTTGTTGTTTATGTCTGCTTACAAGTTTATTGGCCTGTTTTCACTTTCATTTGCTCCTGTGTGCAGGTTTGTGGCCTTTCTGCATCCATTCCTGGGAAAATTATGATATTGTTCTGTTTGGAGATGCAAGAGCCCGTAATGGTTGTGTGAACATTATGAAAAGATTGAATCCAGTGCATTTCTTTTTATTTTACCATAACTGCATATATGTATATACAGTATATACTATAAATGCAGTACCACTTGTAACAAGACACCCTTTATTGAGAGTGTATACGTTGTAACTCTAGCTCTATTGCTGCTTAAAAAATCATTTACTAATGCTTTATACATCAGTCATGAGCTACAGGCCATGCCTTGCAGACAAGCAGGGAACATTATTGCGTGCCCTATCAATAATCTGGGCTATTGTATTTGTCTTTGCTAATGCAAAATGGAGCAGGCTGTGCTAAGTGGATCATTATGACATCAAACCATCAGGAAAGTAATATGTGCAAGCAGTTTGAATCAAAACCATCACTGTAACAATGAGGTGAAACGCAAGGCTGCTTGCTCACTTTGCGAAATGCAGTTAACATCCTTTGCAATGGTTCATAACCGATCAGTAGAACAGTCGGTAGATGCTCAAAGTAAAGCTTAGTAACTCTTAGATCTGACGTTTTCACCTGACAATTACAAGGTGTTGATATGAAATATAAAAATCCTATTATCCCAAAAGTATGAAACAACTACCCAGGTGAGACGCACTGTGACATAAAAGTTATTTTACCAAACTTATGCCCTGTGCTGCGAAGCCTCCTTTAATCTTGAAAACAATACTCTTCCAACTGTGAAGCACAACCTAAGAGCCTTTAGAAGAAGAACAATAGATGGCAGTGTTCGGCACCTCCAAATGTCTTAGCCAAAGCCCAGCTGAACAGACAATTCAGGCACTGTAAGAAAGTCATAGTGGGCGGCTGGTTGAACATCAAAGCACACAGTGAAGAGGATATATGCCTGAATGTCGGTTTTGTATATGGAGTGAATTGTGACTTTAATCCATTTAGGTGCGTACCTCCTCCAAAAAACATCCCTTGAATGTAAGATGAGTAATAAAGCAAAAAAGAGCCACATCAATGCTTTACCTTAATCCCACACACTCTCATTTTTGTCACTAATCTGACAGATTTACTCCCTTTTATTACCTGAATATGCCGCCCTCTACATATTCCACCTCTTGGAGAATCCCATTTGAAAAATGTACAAGTTGTAGGAGCATTTCTTCATGGTTTTGGAGAACGTGTTATCTCAGACAAGAGCTGAATAGAAAAAGGTGCTACGCTACCTCAAGCACCAGTAAAGGCCTTTTAACTTTTAGGTCCTGCCAGCTCTTGACCTGATCCTAAAGTTTCTTGGATACAGTTATTATTCCATCAGGACTTGAAATACAAGCCCCGTAATTATCCTTCAGAGGAGCTACATTATTGTAAGTTTAGGAAAGATGACAGTAATAACCTGCTAATGCATGAGCATTACTAACTATATACTCATGGGGAACAGAATAAGGTAGAATGACAAATTGTGGTTGCACATGTCATGCTCATAAACCTATTCCTGCAGGCATTTAGGTTTAAATATTGCTTTATTTCCATTACAAAATGTGGAAGGTCCCTCTCTTGCTCTCTTATGTTCTCGTTCTGCAAACTGCTTTGTTAATCTGTACCGTTGCCAAGGATATTTATGAGTTTTTGGCTAGTGATTCATTCCAATAAACAAACTCCCTCACTGTTTCCACAGCAGGGAGACTGTTGCTCCGCAGTGTATTGTAATGATCGATGAGGGTTTCAACGTCTGACTAAATGCAGGACCTTGTCATATAGAGCTGTGCCGCTAGGCCTCTCCGAATCAGCCAGTGTGGTCACATTTGGAAACAGTCTAATTTCTTACATGCGTCTGCGAGGGTGTGAATTCACAACCTGTGATTCTCGTTGACTTGTCTGCCGTTGCTCTTAGCATGAGGACTGATGAACTGATTCGGTGATGTAAGTATTTGACTCTGGTTCTGTCTTTCCTGCGGGAACAATAACAACAACAAAAAAGCTCTCCTGCAACGTTTCAGTTTCACCCTTAAAGCATCGCCTCAAATGCACTCAGAGGTGCTTTTTCACATGTGCATCGGAAGATGATAGAAAATCTCCCAGGTTGTATTGAGTAGGCGGAGGTGAGTTTTCGTGAAACGGCTGTGTGAGAGGTGCTTGTTTTCTCGCTAGTCTTCAGGGGATTCCCCTCTCCTCTCTCTGCTGTAAACCAGCATCACCGCACCGCTGATGGACGTCTCTGTTTGGCAGGTGCTCATATACTTGGCGCCTACTGTTGCCCACAGCGATGAGGCTGTCAGGGCAGAATGCCTTCCAAAAGTGCAGGGGAACATTATATTTCACATTATCTCAGAACAATAGGCCATTTCCTGCTCTCTGCAGGCCAGAGAGGCTGATCAGGGGGCTGCCAAGCTCCAGGAAGGGAGCACAGACTGCAGGAGAGGTTGGCGTCTAAAGGGGGGAACTGTATGAATTTGATGAATTGTTGTGTAGGTGGTTCCAGAGTGGGTGCAACCTGAACTAACCTGCCAGTTAGTGTGAGCAACAACAGTAACGGAGTGTGTTTCAGGTAGGATTTGAACAGAAACACGTGTTCTTAACTTTACATACAGCTCTTTTTTTGGGTCAAGATAGCCAACGCCATGACTCTATAGCAATGTGAGTCTGTCAGTCCACCGCATTAAGACTGAAATCTCTATTAAATAACCATTGACAAGATTGCCATTACATTTAGGTACAAACCAGGGATTGATGCATAGACTGCAAGTTAAGTCAAAACATCTGGATCGTGGATGGGACAACAAAAAAATCAAAGTACACGTCAAATACAATTTTCCCAAAGATGGTCTCTGTCATTTTAGGTAGTACACTGATGTTCGTTTTAATATATGATGATTTCGTTTTTTAATTAGTTATTTGATGCTATGAAAACAGGGTGAAACAGCTGGGATTGACTCGCGATTGGTCATTGCCATGTGTGGACGGGACTTTGATACTATGGCTACAAAGTTACAAGAGGAGAGGGCCCGTATCCGAGATATTTTGGCTTCCAATTTGTGCAGTGGGAGGAAGAGGAGACGCGTGCAGACCTCCATGGCACCCAGAGGACAAATTCTAATGGCTTTGGTGATCGCTTGACTTCTAGCACCACCAACAAGTCAACGATATTCATGTTCCCGTTTGGATAAACTGTAATCACTTTATTGATCTCATAACTTAATCTAGCACCATCATCAGGTCATAAATAATCCAATAGTTCCTTTCATGACCAAAATACCTACAAAATTATATTCCCGTCAGCTTCAGATGTACTTTGCGTCCAGTGTTGATTAGCTTATGTTAGCATGCTGAAATGCTAAACAAAGTGGTAACCATGGTAAACATTACCTGCTAAAACCTTCACAAGGGGTGTAGCACAAAAGGCTGGGGCCTGTAGAAAGGCATCTTCTCCCCGCATCCACAGCTATTCCTTCAAGCGTCTTTCTGAACAAAGCACAACTCGCCAGAGTACAGCCTCGCGGAGCCAAAACAAGCTTGTAGACTGTCCAGTCATCTTTGGAGCAGCTGTGGTAGTTGGTAAATCTCACAGATTTCAACACACTGTGGTTACATGGAAAACAATCAGTCAGTCATGGGGTCACTGGCTCCCCCTCTTCTCCACCCAGACTCATCCAACCATTTAAAGCAGGTGCCAAATGCTTCGCAACCTCTAGAAATACCTCTCCACGAGTGCTCTTTTTCTCTCTCACCCCTTTCTTTGGGTTGCGTAACTGCTCTTGTGTTGTATTATTGAAACGTTTGGCGCTGATTAGTGCAGCTGATGAAACGGCTAAATGCTAATGTGTGATTTCCCAGGGGGCCGCCCGGCTTCATGGGCTGCAGGTGTTTGCAGGGGAGGAGGAGGGCTTTTAAAGCGCATCAATGCCAATTACGCCCTGCATTGTTGTATTTTCTGTTACTCATCGGGGCAGGTACACTCCACGTTTGCTTCCTAAGTAAGTTCCTGGTGCCTGTGGATGACCCGTTCAGCTGGTATCAAACCCCTCTTTCTGTGAGCTGTTAAAAGCAGTCAGGCATTGACTATGTGAAATGTTGAGCCCACCAGAACCTCTCCTTGGCTGTGCTCTAGCAAGAAACATGGTATTGATTATCTTGAGGGACAGAAACCCTCCCACATATCAGCCCTCGCTCATAGATCTATTGTTTTTTTCTCAATGAGACCTGTGATGCCTGAACATATTTCAACAGCCGAGCATTGCAGGTCAAAGGTGATTCTGCTTTGCATTCATGTTGGAAAATGTTTTTATAGTTCTGGCTAAGGAGCAGTGCTGAAGGCTACCAGATGTGTGATATCCTGCAAACAAAATCAGCTGCCTTCGGGATAATACACCCAGGGTCCAAGGTGAGTAACTCTCTTTTACTGTCCCATTTCACCCTGTCACTCCTTTCTTTTAATCCCGCCAACTCCATCCTTCTGATGGACTGTTCTTTTTTCTGCTTTGCTGAGCAAGAAGCCTGAGCCTCGCGGCTTCCCATCGCCTTCATTTAATTTTTTTTCTACAGTACATCGCCGCATATTTATCACCCCGCGCCGTTTTCCTCCCTAAAGCGTCGGAAAGAAGGGGAATTATTCCTGGGTCCTGACAGAGGGGCCTCAGGGTGGTGGGCAGGGGTGGGAAGGAAGGACGAAGCAGGGAAGGAAGGAAGGCAAATGGATGCTTAAGAAAGGGTCTGAAAGATGTGACTCACGTAAACTCTGCCGAGGAGGAAAAAGGGGGATGAGTATAATTGATTCTGACTAACTGAGTTGGATAGCGGTCTTCCCCAGGGGGGAGACGGGGGAGCAGATCCCAGTGAGAGTTGCCTTTGTGGGGGAAGGGACAGGGGATGAGACAGGGGTGGAGGTGGAGGTATGGGCATATCTCTCTCTCTCTGTTTTACACACACACATACACACACACATACACACACACACACTCAACCCACTCACCATGTAATCCAACACATCCCCTTCCCATCATGCTTTGGACAAAATGCACTAAATCTTGGCCACCCTGCTTAATCTTCTCAATATTGAGTTAACTACTAATTGACCTATCAAGTCAGTGTTGGGAATTTCCCAACTTCTTGTCTTAATTGCAGGTGGGAGTGAGAAGAAACCATGGCTGGATGATGGGCTTCAGGTCCCAAATAAAAACCTTACTGCTTTCTCTCTCAAACACACGCACACACACACACACACACATCATTGCACACAATTCAGTGCAGAAGAACCTTCTTCCTCTTATTAGTCCACGCCCACGGCTCCTTGGAGCCAGACTAAATAAGTAAATTACAGATTCAGATGCCTGCTTACTTGCTAACCTTGTTAGCCTTTGCACAAGAGCAAACAGAAACCTCCTTGTGTGTGTGTGTGTCTGATATGGTTGTATTGACGAATGTTAGATCTGTTTGTGTATGCTCACACGAAAGGTCGTCTTCCAGTAGGCCTGATTCATTAACCTTATGTGTAAGACTGCTCTGTAAATGTAGGTTACTACTCAGGCATACGTAATTCCCCAAAGGCGAGGAACGGCATTAGCATCCCGTTATCTCCCCACATTCCCCGGAGCTAAAATTAGTACAGGAAGATGCTCGCTGTCTCGTTTAAATTCTACCGGACAACCACACACACACATAAAGGTAGGAGAAATAGAAGCTGATGTCACAGCAAGGAATGTGGATAAGACAGGGGTAAACGAGGCCCCATCATGACAGATGACAGAATAGACAACCAGACTTTCTAATCAGCTCCTGGCCCGTCTGTGCTGATGTTCCGATCTTTAGGTGTGCTGATTTTATTTACTCATCAGTCAGGGAGAAACACGAGATGGGGCAGACCTTTACATTAAGTGGATTGAAGCTTGAGTTGGAGTTAAATGCAGAGAGGGAGAGGATTGGAACAGATGGCAGTAGTCCCCCTGGGCGAACCTACCCCGCTGAACACTGGGAGCTCTTGACCATCTGGACCAAAAGGCAATGAGCAGCCCCCCCATCCGTAGTGGATTCCCCATCGAAGCGACATGGAAGAGAAGAGGCGGGTGTCCTCGGAGCAATGTCACCCACATACTGTCCATCAGCTCCATGTTAGAATAAGTGTTCCACACACACACTGGAGGGTGATCAGATCTGTAGGTTGAAACCGTTTACACATTTCAACTGCGTGCTGACATTTAAACACAGAGATGAAGCATGTCTCCATGAGCATTTAGTCTCAGTGCTTACATGCCCAATCCTGCAGAAAAGAATCTTGTATTCCTAAAGCAGGATAGATACAAGGATACTCTACTCTGAGCTGTTTAGAGTTCCATGTAAGCACTTGCTGGAATGTATGAAGTTGGAGCGGTTGGTTAAACTTGCTCCTTTGGAAGAAACTATGTGTTCTTAAAATCCAAAGCATATTTGTGATTTGGCAAGATGTGCAGTCACCTCTCAGGCTGAAGAGCCTGCAACTATTGGATCCAGACTGGGAACGGAACAGGAGAGAAGGATGTGTATTTTGTTACCTGATTTAAAGCAGCCCACACTATCTGATCTTAATGTGGAAGTTTTAGTCTGAAAGGGGCTAACGCCACCATCCAACCATTCATGTTATGTAGGCTGATACTAATACGTAATGATGTTGGCAGGATGTATTGTCAGATAGACTTGCAGGAGTTTCTAAAGTTGCATCATGCAGCACTTTAATGCTTCTTACGTGTATTCTGGCCCACAAAGGCAATAACTGTTTATGTGCATTATCAGTAGTCATAGACTTCAAATTGGCCATGTTAAGAATAATCCTGGACTACACATCTGCCCATTGCATAGACTATATATACATTTTTTTGTATTCTGCAATTATCCTATTCAGCCTCCTTTTTCTTATTCTAAACAGCTATATTGTAAATACTGTAACTACTGTGGCATTAAACTCCTTTCTGATAATGACAGTTAGTCAGGGGGAAAAAGAGGCGTGCAGTAAGTGCAGTTTTTTAAATGGGGTGATCGCGGTGGGGACACTGTGTCCCTCACTTTTTAATGGACTTATTAAACTGTCAAAGTGCACAGAATAGGAATACAAGCGCCACACACCTTGGATAAAAAACGTCACTCATACTCAAACATACGTGTAAAGTTTGATACTAAATACTTTACACACACTTATTATAAGATGGCTTTACAATCAGGGGTTTACAATGAGAAGATGGATTCACATATCCACAACTATAAAATCCTGTGGTTGCATTGTTTGCATTTCTTAGAGATGTTTATGTGTGTTCCCAGAATAGTATCCCAGCTTACCCTGCGTATTCCGCATTCATGTTGCTTATGTGAAAATGAAGGCAGATGTGAAGTTACATCAGCAGCAGAGTGTGAACAAATGAAATCCAAACATAAGTCAACACTAATAAACATTGTTCCAGAATGTGGGGCTTGGGTTTCATCAAACGGGAACCCATTGCATGTTTTTGAGAAATTCTGAAGAGACCCATGTACTCCAGAGGTTTCTGTTTAATTCCATGAATCTAAATCCCAACCAGTGCGTACAAGACAGTGCTGCAGTGATGTACCTGCGCCTGCTTATCCTCCTGAGGTGTCTCCACCCCTGCTCCATTTGGAGCCGCAGCCTGGCTCGGATCGATGCCTTTCTCCAGCCGCCTGTCATCAATTATTCACCTGATCAGCCCTGCTGCTCATTAGATGACTAATCTGGGAGGGTGAGGAGAGACGGGACGCTTTGAAACCTGAGGCCGAGAGGCAGCAGGGAAGGGAAGGGAGGATCACGTCTCCAGATCGAGAGAGAGAGATGGAGGAAGAGTTCATAGATGTGGCATTACCGATTTGTACATCTAAGTCTTGACATCCAGGAGGGTTTATAAATCTTTGATGAAACCATAGAATCACTTTGATGAATGTGCACACGTATCACCAACATACTGCATGTGCCGACCGAGGCTTTACGGATGTTAGAGTATTAAGACAGATGGGCCACAGAGTGAGAAGTGAGAAGTGAGAAGGTGGGAGTGCAGCTTCATGTTAGTCAAAAGAGTGCTTGTTGCACTCACATTACACCCCACCTAAGTTGTTCTCGAGAACATCTGTGGTCAGCGTGGGTCACGTTTTTACTGTCCTATAAATCTCGCCCGACATTTTCCCAGTGACGCCAGTTTCATAATTTCCCGTCTCCCTGCATGTTGTTTGTTTCCTCCCTGCTAAATGAGTGCATCAGGGTCCAACGAAAGATCTCAACAGGTACACACACATTGTAAGTACATTTCTTTTAACACATACTGTCTATCCCACACCTTTAGTGCTCAATCGCAACACTTCTGGGGGCCACGTTAGTGTTGAAGGCAGAGTAGCTCAAAGACCCAAAGAAAGAAAGAAATAACAGGAGAAAGAAAGGGAGCAGTTCTCCTTTCCCACTGATCATGTACAAGTGTGGGGGGAGGGGGGGCTTTGATCTCCCCTGTCCCCCTGAGAGCCAGAGTGAGGTGGGAGTGCAGTGTGACGGCTGTGGTACACGTTAGCTCTGATTAAAGGGAAATATGCATCACCGTATAGCGCTTTCCTTTTTATCTGCGCCTGCGATGTGGTGCGATGGCGACGCCGGGTTGGGCCCGATATGTACTGATGTCACGGCTTCATCTGTGTTTCAGCGGAGCTGAAAGACACGTGGAGTTGAGACACTCTCATTTGGAAGATTTGAGGCCACGTTAAGTTAGTATGAAGAAGTTAAGGAGTTGACCTAAACCTAGCTGAGGTTGTTGCTCTCTCTCTCTCTCTCTCTCTTTCTCTCGGGCTGTTGCCTGTGTGACCTTTGACCTTTGATACTGGGTCATGTGCCTCCAAATCAATTAGAGCTGAGGACCGGCATTCCACAATGGTGTGGCGATGACTGCCGGGGCTGTGCCTGCCACAGAGCAGAGAGCATTTGGTTCTGACGGCATGGTTACAAATAGAAAGCGCAGTCTCAAACCTATTTGTCCCTCTTGGTTCAAAACGAGTGGTTTAGTGCTTCTTCTTTTTTACTTCAAATGCATGCAGAAAAAAAGACAAGCAGAGGGAAAAAGGAGATCAGTGTTAATGTCATCTCCATTCATTAAATATGAAGCCGTCACAAGGCATAGAGCCATTGTTCGTGCGCTCCAGTCAGAACATGAAAACCTTTCAGCAATCTTGAAAATGGTCTCCGAAACACTATCATGTGCGTCGTTTGTGTGTCATGTGTGGTCTAGCTAGAAAAAAAGACATGCCATTACAGACTCTAAGACATCATTGAAAGGTAGAAACACATGCATGCACATTTGATTATGTTTCAATGCTAAAGTAGACAGATGGAGAGTCTGTTGGGAGAGGAGGGGCTCAGAGGTATGGCATGTGTATGCTCTTAAAGCCCCTTGGCTAACCCACTTTGCGTGACCCTTGCGTACTGCACACATGCACACACCTTTCCAAAGCAATATCAATGAACCCTACTATGTGGATCTCTTCACTGCCCTCCTGTCTGCCTCAGCCCCACACTCACGCTGGCCTTGTTGCTGCAGTAGATGAGGCATTACATCTGCAGGGTATTAAGTATGTATGTGGGTGGAGTTATTCTGCATTTCTGCTTCATACAAGAGCTGAAAAGATTAGTTGATTAATCGGTCAAGATCAAATGATCAGGCAATTTTCTATAATAGTTATTCATTTATCAAGCAAACATTCTCTGGTCCTAGGCTTTTAAAGGAGAGGATTTGCTACTTTGCTATTTGTCTTTGTTCAAAGCCATGGTAGCCATGGCTCTGTGGATGACTGCTTTGGTCTGTTCACCTTGTTGGTCAAGACAGAAATATTTGAAATGCTGGATGGATTGCCATGACATGTTGTACAGATATTTGTTATTCCCAGAGGATGACCCCTGGCTTTTCATCTCGCTCCACCAACGTGTCGAAGGTGTCACTTATCCAGGGAAACATCTTAACATCTGAAAGAATGGTACATTTGGTACATGCATTGTTCCCAGGCAATATATCCTAACCTAATGACAAGAGGTGGAAATATACTGTATATTGTTGTGTGTGAAATATCTCACAAATAGAATGGATCGGCAGAACATTTGGGAGACTTATTCATGTCCACCTTAGAATGAGTTGTCTTATATTTTTCTAATTAGCAAATGTTTGCATGCTAGACAGTTTACCTGCTTAACATATTCGTAGCGTAGCATTGTCCTTGTGAGCATGTCAGCATGCTGATGTTATCATTCTGCTTCACAAAGCTGCTAACGTTGTACTGTACTGCTGCTGCTGTGAGCCAGCTCTACCTTTTTAGAAGATGCACTGTCTACTTACAGCCAATGTGCCTATTGCTTAAATTATTAAGTAAAAGGAAGTATGCATCTGGCTCAGTGAGTCACAAGAGCCACAGGCATTCCTTCGTTAACAGCCCTTCTTAAACATCCTGGACATTCCTGGACGAAAGCAGAGTACCAGGTTTTCACTCAAATTATGTATACCTATGCACATAAATGCTTTCAAGTGATCACAGTGATAATTATATTGAAACTACATGTTGTTCAGGCTTTTTCAGGATTCTTCAGTTGGAAGGTTATCAGAGCCCTTTCAGTTAATCTCAAATACTCTACTGCATTTGAGGACTTTTTATATATGTTTTTTGAAATACTATACTGTGACATTTTAATGGCTTTTTTGGACATACTGTGACTTTGTTAACACATTTTTCGACAAACTATACTATGACTTAATTTGTTTTACTATAGTGTGACGTTTTCAACATACTGTACTATACTATTACTTTTTAATTGCTCTTTTGTCATACTATTCTATGACTTATTTCAACATAATATATTATGATTTTTTAGGACCTTTTCAAAATACTACACATGATTTTTTGTATTTTTCTCAACACACTATGCTATGATTTTTTAAATCACTTTTTTCGACATGCTATACTCTGACTTTTTTATTACTTTTGTTGACAAACCATTCAAATACTTTTTTGACTACTACATTGTAAGGTTTTTGCCATATTATACTATGAATATTTCGACATACTTTACTATGACTTTTTCTTACTTTTTTCCAAATTCTATACTAAGTTTATTAAGGATTTTTTTAAACATACTATACTATGACTTTTGCGACATACTATAATGTGACTTTTTCATAACATGAACATATAGGTACACTGAATCATATAATTTAATTTATATATATATATGTATATACTATGACTTTTTGATACACCATACTGTTACTATTTTTTGACAATTACCTTTTTTGAAGTACTATAGTATTTTTTACAACTTACTATGCTATGTCTTTTTGTATTGTTTTTTTTGCATATACGACTTTTGTATCAATTTTTTCGACATACTATACTATGACTTTTTTTGACACACTATCCTACGACTTTTGTACACACTATACAATGACTTTTTTAGACTTACTATACTATGACTTTTTGACATACTATGACTTTTTTAGACATAATACACTATGACTTTTAGACATACTATACTATGACTTTTTGACACACTATACTATGACTTTTTTAGACATACTACACTATGACCTTTTGACACACCACACTGTGACTTTTTGATATACTATACTATGACTTTTTGACACACTATACTATGACTTTTTAGACTAACTATACTATGACTTTTGTATTACTCTTTTTGTCATATTATACCATGACTTTTGTATTATTCTTTTCTTAATACTATACTATGACTTTTGTATTACTCTTTTCGTCATACTATACTATCACTTTTTTTTGACTTTTTTATTACTTTTTTCCAAATTCTGCAGTAGGATTTGTTCATGACTTTTTCAAACACACTATACTATGACTTATTGACATACCATTGTATGAGTTTTTCAACATACTATAATATGACTTTTTCGGTTATACTGTGACTTATCATTACTTTTTTCGAGATACTATACTAAAACTTTTTGCATACTACATAATGATTATTTCATTATTATATTATATTATATTACTTTTTCATTATTCTTTTCAACACACTATACTGCGACTTATTCAACATACTATACTATGACTTTTATACGACATAACACATAACTTTTTTGACATACTATACTATGACGTTTTGTTACTTTTGTCAACAAACCATTTAAAGACCTTTTTGACATACTACAGTATAAGTTTTTCGACATACTATACTATGATTTTTTTGACACGACATGCTATGCTTTTTTTATTACTTTTTTTTATATATTATACCATGATTATTTTTACTACACTATGACTTTTTAATGACTATTCTATGACTTTTTAATACCTCCTGACATTGACACTCTTAAGACATTATCAGTTTTTTCGACATACCATGCTATGACTTCTTTGACACGTCTATTAGGACTTTTTTTTACATACTATACCTACGCTTTTTTATTACTCTTTTCATATATTATTCCATGACTATTTTTGAAATACTATACTATGATGTTTTTATCAGTCTTTTTAACATACTATACTAAGACACTGTGATCAGTTTTTTTGTCATACCATACTATGGCTTTGATTTTTTAATGACTTTTTCGACATACTATACTATTTTTGTTCCTTTTTTTGACATACTATACTATGACTTTTTTCAATATACTACATTTAGAACTTTTATATATCCCTTTACACACTATAGTTTTACTTTTTATCACTTTTTTCGACATAGTGTACACTGAGTTTTCATCACTTTTTTTTGACAATCTATTTCACTTTTTTAAACATACCCAGACTTTGACTTTTTGACATGTGGCTTTTATAAAAAAAAAAAACTTTAAATGTTTCACTATTGTGTTATTCAACATTTCAATTAAATTAGTACTTATTAAAATCATTTCTACTTTTCGTAGAAATATTCTCACCACTTCTTGTGCAATTACAGTATGGCAGCAATCCAGTTTAGCTTTAGCCATTTAGCTTTTCAGCATTCAGTTTTGAACATAAATATCCACCTTTCTTAAATCTATGGCAGTGTGGAAATCTCGTCAATTACTTGCATTTGCGCACCCTTTAAAAAATTAAAAAAAACTACTACCACAATATCGTCAACAAAGCATAACTTTATTCTCATAAACATCGGGTTCTTCAGGTACACAGTCACGAGCACATACACAGTCAACATATTAAGTGAGTCAAACACATCACATCACCTAATGTGGGATTTTTCACTTATTGACTTGTGCTGACAGTCATAAGTACGTTTCTTATCTAACTGAGGAAAGAGGAGTCTGATCCCTAATTCTGTCACTTCCTGGTTTGTGGTGAGGGCTTGAAAACAAAGGACACTTCACTGATGAACACTTAAACATGGCATTCAGTAAACAGTAGTGCACTATACTGTAGATTACCCACTCAGTGCGACATGTACACACCAGTGCTTTGCCCTTCATTCACAGTCCTGCATTTTGTTTCAGACACATAAGGACAGCTCTACATGGCTTTTGTTGCCAGTGGCAATTATATATTCATCTCTTGTTTCCCTCCTCCACTATGACAGAACACAGCAGCTGATTCACAAGGTACTCTATGTAAATATATATATATTCTTTTTTTCAATATATCTATATATTCTATTTATGGAATAAGTCTATATAGCATATATATATATACTTTTGGTAGGGTTTTGAAAACATTCAGGTACATTCACTTGACCCTGTGATGTTTTTTTTCTTCATATGAAAGATAAACACAGACAAATGTTAGCAGAGATACTTGCCATGTAGTAATGGCCTCCCATCAAAAAACAAGACGTTAAGCACCCCCCGCCTTAGAAGTATCAAACAAAAATCTTTAAGGACCAACGACAAGCAGGACTATACTAAAAAGACCTCTGTATTAATCTAGTATAAAATAGCATATTTTCTGGACTTGACAACAGTTTATATTAACTCTAATAATAGAGTCTGGGTGCACAAAATTCCACAGGTGCGTACATGAGCTGGCAACAACATGTAGGCAATTCGATAATTTTCTTTGCGTACTTACTAAGTCACCAAAAATGATTCTGTTAGTGGTTGAAAGTTTCAATGCAAAACTCACTTTTACAATCACTAGTGTAAATTGACCCTTGGCATATCACAGAGTACACAAATAGGCATTAATCCACAAGTTGAGGAGATAGAACTTGGCCAACAGAGGACAGTACTGACGGTAAGCCACACTATGCATGTACACCCATTCTTTTTTCAGAAGGCCACAAGGATGTCACTTGGGTGCTGGTTGAGTGTGTTCCTCTATGGGTCCGGATTGACTGAGGACCCCAATGCTGCCCTTAATCGGACTGTGAAAGTTCAAGTCATAACTGAACTATTGATTTTCAGGATACATTACATGAACAATATTACATCAAAGGACTGTGTAATCATACCAATTATTGTTTAACTGTATAATGCAAGGCCAATAGATACATTGTCAGCCAGTGTGACAGTAGACAGTGTGCCCTTGTTATAAGATTTACATTTCTCAGTATTTTAAACAGGGTCATCCTAATTAGAAACTACATTTTCTCCAATAGTGGTATATAGCCATGCACATTTGGTAGTTTTGGATAAATTGAAGATCTTGTAGGATTTTGGACTTCAATCTTATGAAATGGAGATGAATGGAATTTTGTTTGTGGTGTTCACGGTATTACACAAAAAAACCCAGTTTCCTCTGGATAGTCTTCCGATAGTTTTCGCAATAAGAAGTAGTCATTAAACTTTTTAAATGTAATTTTCATTGGGGTGAAGGCACAACTCAGCACAAAAAACTAAATTATATGCATGGCTAGAGACCATGACAACTAAGGATTTAAGTTAAATGACCCTTTACCAGTATTTATGCGTCAGCTAGGTTATAAATAACCATTTTAATAAGATTTAAATAAGCAGTAGAAAAATTATCCGACAGGATATTAAATACATACCTACAAACAAAATGTCAAAAAAACAGAACAGTGCATTCAAAATCACATGGGAAATAAAACTGAATTCTCTGACCTACAAAGAGCATCCCTTATGAACTGTAACACAAAGATCAACTTTCACCATTGGCTTGATATTCTTTTTCTATTTTCATTTGAATCAAGTCAACTGCCTCAACTGGTGAAAGATGAAACTAGTGATAATAAACATCAGACAAACTCTTCATCCCTGTAATGCTGATTGATAGTACTGACTGTCCGTGAGGTGCCACAGTAAAGGTCTCCATGCCCACTCGAGGACTAAGCTGGATAGTGTGGGCTTGGAGCAGGAGTGTCCAGATCCCCGTCTGCTTCACCCTCTTCCTGGCCAGAGTAGGAGCTCAGTGCATCCCATAGAAGGCTGGGTTGCTCACAGTGGTGGCGACTCTTCCAGTGCTCCATAACCCCCTCTTTAGTGTCCAATATCTCGCTGCAAAGCACACAGTTAAAGGCCGCACCTGCTGCAAGGACCCCATGGCCTCTGCAACTATCTGGTGATGCAAGGGCCCCGCTGTACTCCCCCTCCATTCTGTGGTGGTGGGACATGATGTGTCTCTTAAGCTTGGAGAAGGAGAAGAACTCCTCGTCGCAGCTGCCGCACCTGACCAGGTTGCGCTTCTCGTTGAGCTGCCGCCAGTAGTGGGCGGCGTGCTTTACCAGCTCGTTCTCGGCCTCGCGGCCACTGCGCGGTGCCTGGCCCTTGTGAAGTGGAACGTGGACCTCCTCCCCATGCACATACAGCAAGTGCATCTTCATGTCTGCAAAGGTCGGAGTGATGGCCTGGCAGCGGCCGCATTTGATCTGCAGTTCTACAGGGTCTTCCCGATCCTGCTCATCTGATGGCTCTGGGGAGTTGGCCCTGGTGACGAAAAAATGAACAGTGCTTATTTAAAACATAGTTTTGACTGTTTAGTAAAGGTTACCTATTATCTGGCAATCAATCAATATCTTAAGCCATTTCATTTATAAGTTGACATCTCAGAATATAACCTGCTACAAGATAAAGGTCACAGTAAAGTAAGTGCTTGATCAATAATGAGCTCACCTCTCCCCAGACAGGTGATCCTCATGATGGCTGATGGAAGGCTCCACAGTCAGCACCACCTTGTGGACCTCTCTCAGGTGACTGAAGTAAACCCCAACATATCCAAAGGCCTTCTCGCAGAACTCGCAGCACAGAGACCGACGTGGGCGTACCTCAGAGTGGTGAAGCTTCATGTGGGTGCTCAGGCTGCCGGAGTGAGCGTAGGCTTTGCGGCAGACTGGGCAGACGTAGGGCCGGCTGTTGGTGTGACTGTTCATGTGGCTCTGGAGGTGATGCTTGAACTGGAAACAGCGGCTGCAGGTGGGGCAACGGTGGAGCGGACGGCTGCCTATGAACACTCTTGGATGGGAGGCACCTCTCAGGTGGAGGGTTACTGGGGCTGGTTGGGGAGGACAGTCCAGGGTCTTGGTTGTGGTAGTAGTGGGGAGTTGATGACCAAGTACAAGTTCCTGTTCTTGGCCATCTGGGGTAATGGCAGGCAAACTAACCAGTTGGGGAACTGTTTCCATTACTAACATGGGCTTAGGTCGGATGCTGCGGTACTTCTTTGAAATATCAACTTCCTTTTGTTTAGAGCCTGGAATAACTGCTGGCGGTTTCTCTGGGACCCTTCTACAGAAGAAAGACAAAGACCTCTTCTTTCTAGCCTCAAATGCCAAGATGTCTTCCATCGTCTTTCTCTTCCGCCCCCTCTTCTTCCTAGGTGGTTCCTGGAGGGTTCCCAACACAGGCATGAGTGTGGTCTTTGCCAGGGGCTGGAGAATGGAGTTTGGCACCTGGTTGTGACCCAAGGCTTTAGCTGTCTCTTGGGGCTTCGTGGTAGGATCTAAGGGGCTGATGAGTCCTGCTGTCTGGCTAGAGAAACCCTTCTCTGGGGACAAATTGCTAAGCTTTGCAGCTGGGATGAGGGCGCTCTTCATTTTAGAGTAGGGCAGAATGGGCAGTTTACCCTTAGGTGGGGACGGGATAATCTGGACTGCTTTGCTGAAGATGGCTGAGGACAGGACAGTTATACTGCTCTGGGGCTGGGCTGCAGTGGACTTAGACTGGCACAGCCTCACTGTAGTCTTACTTTCCTCTGGGGATTTACTTGGGGAGCCAGCAGCTGGGGGAAACTGGAGGTTCTGAACAAGGCTAGTTGTAGTAGATCGTTCAGAGCAATCTGGTGCTCGCTCTAGCTGAGAACCTGGGTACAGGACAGCATTGTCTGGGAGTAGAGCAGTGACAGAGATGTCAGAGGAAGCTGGGTCAATCAGAATTACCTGCTCTGAAGACTCCTCTTTGGCCACTAGGTTTTCCGTTGTGTGCTTGGACTCCTGTTGTTTTTTCTTCATCACTGTTGACGCTGACTTGGTTTGTGCTGTCACAGCAACCTTGGAGGCTGTTTTCACCCTCGCAGCTAGTGGTGGTGACTTGACCTTATCTGTGGTCCCCTTGCTCCTTACTGGCTGGTACCTGGGAATGGGCAACTTGAGGTTCTTTTGGGTTTGCTGCTGTGGCGTCTGAGAGGAGACAGAAGGAGGCAGTGCCACCAGAGAGAAAGTGCCATCCTGACCTGCTATTTGCATCAGTGCATAGTTTTGGGTGGGCACAATGATGGACTTGGGGCTGGAGGCGGTGGTAGCCTCAGGGAGGGCAGAGGTAGGCTGGCAGGAGAGGACTGCAGGGGAAGGGGAGGGCACCACAGCCGGGGCCTTAGGGGCGATGCTCCGGAACTGAAGGCTCTTCATCTCACCGGATGGACTTACTGGCTACCAACTGAAACAGAATCACAAAAGAGTTTTATGAGTAACTGCACTGAGCCTAGCAAGCCTTTTCAGCCTTAACTTGCCCTTTTAGCTTCAACCCTCTAACCTTAACTTTCCACATAAACAATTACTGACACCATTGCAACACCGTACGATTGCAGTCTTTAATCTGTTGGATCTAACATACTCAATAGAAATAATACTAAAGAAAAAAAAAAATACTTCCTGTGGTCTCTTCTGAAAGATGCCAAGATCAGGACTGTAAATGTGATTTGTTGATGATGTCATTACTGTGCAACCCAAGCAAAGAAGCAAACACAGTAAAAAAAAAACAAAAAAAAAACAGGCATCTGCACAAGTGTGACAAGCTGTCCATGTCTCTCTGGTCATACACGTCAGAGTCACTCTGCCCCAGGCTAAGGACAGACTGTCCCCTTTGATTTGGGCTCAGCATGCAGCCGTGGTACATGCTGGGGCCCTGCAGGGGGCTCCTTTTACCCCCTCCTCACTTCCTGGAAGGATCAGCCAGTGGAGAATGAAAGCTGCCCAACAGCAGGGTCTTTACTAGATAAAGAGGGCCTCCCCTCCATCTCATCTCATCTCCCCCTCCATTGACCAGCATTGCAACCTGGCCAAAGGCAATGAGGATGACCCTGAAAAAACCCTGAATTTTCTTTATCGTCTCTTGTTCGCAAACAACGTTTCATGGTTTTCCAGCATGGCTGAGGCTTTTCCACTCTGTGGATTGCCATTCTGACTGTGTTGATACTAAATACTGCTGAAGTCAATGGGGAAACTATAACCTCAGAGTGAGGTTTTAAACAAGTCTATATTATATAAATCTACCGTACAGTTTCCATCCATCAATCAAGAGCCAAAGGTATGGCTTTAAAAACAAAGGCAAAATTCCCTTTGTTTATACCAATACTGAATCTTTATATCAAAAGGAGGGAGAGATTACAGAGGAATGCTTCAAAAGGGCCTAATTGTAAACAGACTGAGGTTTGAATTTCACAATTATGACCCCGACTTTCAATAACAGCGTTTGATACAAGCAACGTTCCAACTCCACTCTGTAATAATAATCAGCATAAAGTGCAACAATCTGGAGGTGTCACAAAAGGCAAATATTCATTACCAGAATTTCTCAATACAAAAAACCCCTCTGTATTCATTTTCAAAGCAGTCTGGTGCTTTTAAGAAGGAGAAAAAAAGAAAAACTGCAAAGGGCATATTGTTTAACAGCTGGAAGTGTTTCTGTGCAGAGAGATTATTTATACAGTACCCCTACCGCATTACGACTCCATAAAACTGGAGATATTCCTTCTCTGTGTGGATAGTTGACTCCAGTTTGACTGTGACTTTGGCTGTACACCGAGTGGAATAAAACCATGGGATGCGTGTTCCTCTGAGCATTTTATGTGGCTAAGGATAGTGGGAGATTGGGGTGAGGCAACGCTTGGCGATTAATTGTGCCATGTGAAGATTTACAGTTGGACTGGGGGTGGGCATGAGGTGTGTGTCAACAGCGGGAGAAGCAGCCAGCTGGCCTATAACCCTTTTGTCACAGGTGATTCTGTCGATGTCACCTGACACTGAAAACTCAAAAAAAGAAAAAAGAAAGATCAGCTTTAATATAGGACTTTGTCCTATTTCACCTGGAAAGATGGGAATAGTACTGGAGTAGCTTGGCCAGTGTTGTAGAGGTATCATGTTTGAAATTTAGTTCTTGGAGTTTGACATTTTAAATGAGACAATTAGACCTCATTGAATGCATCGCCATCATCCCCGTCATTAGATGGTAAGTCAAGAAGCACTCAAACACGAAGTCTGTGCTGACACTTTTCCCTCATTTCTACGCAAACGTGTTCAGCAAGGTGATCCAACATTTAATCTGATCATGTACACTGATGTTTCTGTTGTGTCTGTACAGATGCGACGCTACCAAGCCACAGCCAAACGGACTAATCACAGCTGTTGCAGTCTGCGGCGTTTTGGTACGTCAGGCTACTGCTTAGAGTCCGTATCTCCACTTACCTACGGGCCTACCCACAGTGTGCAGGTGCATACAGTGTCCTTTAGGCAACACCTAGTTATTAAATATTCAGAATGGGGCAATCAACCAATATTACTGTTTGAAAGGCTAACCCTTTTCTGTCTAACTACTCTCTCCTGCAGTTCAGCCACATGGGAGAAGGTAGAGAAAAGGTGAAGACAGGAGAAGAGGGAGGCGAAGAAGGGAAAGCATTATTAACTTGTTCATCTACCAGAGACTGTCAGTTTGCCCTGCCAACATCATTCTCTACTCCCTGTGAGCTGATTCTTGTGAACAGTGAGACGCAGAGGGAAGAGAAAAAATGTCCGGAAGAAAGCCAGAGAGCTACAGATGCTTAAGAGCCAACCTGTAAACGTGCTTCTGATCATGATGATCAACTGACAGATGACAAAATTATTATTTCAAGACGGTGTCATCATTTCCTCCAAATGATGTTTTAAAAAATATATATTTTCATGGTAACGACAGTTGTTCAACTCAAAGAAGACAACATGCTACAGTGGACAGGCCTATGCTATTTTCTGTATTTGTCAAAGCCACACCAATGATGTTTTCAGACCCCTTCACTTAGATGCTAGATGCACCCAGGTAGTGTGATGCTTCCACCATCATGGTTCATCACAGGTAAGGTAGCAGCCAGAAGATGAGCAGTAACTGTTTTTTTTGCCAGATGGAGCGCTTGGAGTTCAGCTTCTCTTGACTCTAAAAAATAGTTCTGGTTGTTCCAAACTTACGTATGTGCTCCAAGGAACAATCCAAGCAACTGGTTTTACAACCGTGCCAAGATAAATGGACTTGGCTGGGGGTCTGACAAGCACTGTGGATTGTAAGCTACAGGTGTGTGTCTTACTAATTCATGTCCAATCAATTAAATTTAGCTCCAGTCAAGTTCTACAGGATGATTTACACACGGTCAAAACGCTCTGTGGTCTAATGGACAGAATATCCAAGGGAAACTGGCCAACACCTGAAATAATGGAGCAACATCAAAGGTTTTTATTTTCTGGTTTTTCTTTGGCATTTCTAATATTTTAGAAGAAAGCGAACAATATGAGCAGCTTACAAAAGGGTGAAGGTTGATTAGAGGAATTTTGAGGTGTCAAAATCACACCGCCAAATCAGGAAGACCCCACAGCCACTGTAGACGGCACGATGTTGAGTGTAAATGGAGTGTTTTATATAGAGCTTTTCTAGTCTTGATGACCACTCAAAGCGCTTTTACATAGTACAGGAAGCATTCACACACATTCATTCACTATGGCCGAGGCTGCTGTAGGCTACAAGGTGCCACCTGCTCATGAGATAAAAACACACACATTTACACTTCAGTGGGGCAGCAACTCAAGGTTTAGTGTCTTGCCACTGTCTTGCATTAAATTACAGGAGATGCTTGAACAGATTCAGAAAAGATGGTGAATCTAATTTTATGAGTACATTTAGTCGTAGCTTCTCTGACATTAGAAATACATACTAAAGCATTTAGATAACTATAAAACCTTTTCCGTTCATTTAAACTAGCATTGGCCCATTTACCAAGGTACTGTTTCATTGCCTGAATGAAATACCCTCCACTGCAAACTTGTGTTTTGCTAATTGGTACTGAGATCTGACGGGCCCCGTCTTGATTCAAAAGGGTATAACACAGCGGGCCAAGGGGAGAAATGTGCATGGAGGTCACAGACGCTACTCAATCTACCGCTGGATTTGAAACGCCAACCACTTTAATCTGACTGGGGTCAGAGGTCAGGGCTAGGGTGATGCAAAAACCTGGTTCCTGGAGAGAATGTGAGACCGAGGGAGAAAGAGAAGAAATAAAGGGTGGGGGTGATCCACTGAGACAGATTATCAGGTAAAGCCGGAGGGGTGAGAGGTGAGGATCTGCTGTTTATGCTGGAAACAGGTCAGGGTTGAGCAGAAGGGCAGTGTGGGGACGGGCCAGGCATCCACCTGGAATGGAATGAAATGGTATGACATGAACTGCCGCACACACGCACACGCACACGCACACGCACACACACACACACACACACACACACACACACACACACACACACACACACACACACACACACACACACACACACCCTTCAGCTCACACCCTCAAACCTGGACCTGGGTCACATGCAGAGGTGGTCCAGCCAAGACCGATGGGGTGACCAGCTAAAACAACCCGCCTATTGTTAGCCGGTAATGCAGTTTAGTGAGAGGTGAAAGCACTGCTCTGTGAAATGTCAAAACACGGAGAGTGCAGTGTTTTGGTAGCATCCCTGATGCATTCTCTGATTCGGTTTTGTCTCGCTTTGGGCCAACTGCTGTTTAAACTGCAGAGTCCTGCATTTTGCTACCACAATAGGGAAAAGAAAGTAGTTTCTCTTGTGGAGAGTTTAAAAAAAAAAATCCAAATGTGAAGTGTTTTGAGAAAAGCAGAGCAGGGAGCAGAGTAGTGTGAGGTTTGTTATCTCCCTTGTTGGTGAGAGCTATGCTCATCTGGGACTTGAAGATAGAGCCCGGAGATGGAGGGGGTCTGGAAGTCTGTGTGTGTGTGAGGGCTGAAAACCCAGCAGAGGCCAAGCTCCCCCAGGTTTTTAGCCCAGATGAAAGGCCAGGATCTGGGCTAGATAAGAGGGCAGATCACAGGGGGCCGGGGCCAGCCGGCTGTGAGAAGCCATGTCCAGCGGCCATCTTTCACCAACCTCATCCCTCTGCCACACACACACACACACACACACACACACACACACACACACACACACACA
>NC_048428.1:6333549-6334285 GCF_013103735.1 Etheostoma cragini | reverse complement strand
ACACACACACACACACCTTGTGATTTGGTACTATCAAGGTGCTCTTTTCCCCTTTAACCAGACAACCAACAGTGAAAGGTGTTGCAAGAGAGAACCTTCCAGCATCATATGGTATTCATAACACACACACACACACACACACACACACATGTCATCCACTGTCACCTAAGCAAATCAATGCAACTGAGAAATCCATTCCAATTAGGATCCCGCTGCTCTGCCCTGCATGTGGATGTAGATTAATCGATAGAGAAATCCCACCGCTAACCTGCTGTTCCTCTCAGAGAATGCACTTAAATAAGACTCTGGATGTTTGGCTTTCATTGACTTAGAAATAAAACTGTATTCCCTAATCATTTTCTTTAAGAAAAAAAAAACATCTCTCTGTAGTTTAAGGATTTTAGAACGAGTGTTCACTACAGACATGCTGGATCCTCAATAAAAAACCAAGCACTGCCTTCTGAAGGCAGGATGCTGTAAACCCCTGTCAACCAATGACCTTTGACCCGATGTCCAACAAGCCCATGTGTCATCCCCGGGAAGCAGTAACATCTTCAATCATCCCTGCTCACAGATGAACCAAATGAGCACAAACACACTCACATGCACACATATGACATGGCTGGCGGCCCCGAGCTGAGTGGCGGCGACGTGGAGCGGAGGTGACAGCAGTGTGTTCGAGGGCGTGCGGACGCGTGTGTTCAAGGTCTCGAGTGTTACCATGCTCCTCGCCCCC
>NC_048428.1:6321257-6333539 GCF_013103735.1 Etheostoma cragini | reverse complement strand
CCTCAGGCAACCAGCCCTGTGTTGGCCATGCTCAACACTAAACCTTTACCTGACCTTTCCCTCTGCCGTGAC
This sequence comes from Etheostoma cragini, assembly GCF_013103735.1. Lineage (NCBI taxonomy): Eukaryota > Metazoa > Chordata > Actinopteri > Perciformes > Percidae > Etheostoma > Etheostoma cragini. Next base: position 6,333,467 of record NC_048428.1, on the reverse strand, counting down.
ATTTGGACCCTTCTGAATAGGTCAAACAGCACTAAAGAGTGATGGAGAAATAGAGGGGAGCTGGAGGAGAAAAAAATAATGGCTGTCAGTGGAGGGAGGTGACAACTGATGCTGCTTGGGAATGTGTAAGAGAGAGAAGCATCAATCACTGAAATTTCCACAATTAAAACCTCATAAGGGATTATTTCTGTCATGATTTTACCATCTCGGACCAAATTTTGTCATGGTGGGTAGGTTGTTTGGTTGTGAACAGGTAGAGGGCCATCATTCAGTGGGAATGCATCTGAGAATGGGCCACTTAAAATGCTACTCAGCTGAAGTCTAGTCTGTGAACCAAAAAAAAAGCAGTGGCAGAGTCAAATCTGACGTTTCAGAAATGTGCAGAGTCACTGATGTCAGGAAGTTGCTGCAAGCATATTTTCATGAGTGACCAACAGGAACAAGGCAGGAAGTGATGATATGCCAGTAAGATTGCTACAGAGTAAGGTAACACACTCATGAAAAAGGGGAAACTGGTTCTTAGAACCCTTTTTTTCTCAATTTGGGGATTGGTTAAATTTCCTCTGACCGCAGTTCCTGTAACTCTTTCAACTCCTACTTCAGGGCAGGGTCTCTTCCCTTGTCCCTTTCCCACGTAGGAACCCTTAGTGACATGGCAACGTCTGAAACACAACTAGTACACATTCTTCACCGTCTTTTGCAAATTCACCTACGTAGGCTAACTCATAAGACCAACATCATTTAACCAGCTACTGCTAGTTAAACTTACCCATTGTTTCGTTCGCCTGTTGGCTCTGCTCTTCTCTCTTCTGCTATCATATTCATTAAGATCATATTACGCTTGAGCCCTCGTCTTTTGTGTTTCTCTGTTAAGTACTCGAGTCTAGACTTTAAACTAAAAAACCTTGTTGTTGTAGGTGGCGATAAAGTCAAGTGACAACGCTATCAAGACCCCTCCTATTAATTCCTATGGTCACTTGGCCCTTTTCAAATGGCAAAACCGATTTTGGGGGAGAGTAGATAGCAGAAGTGTTTAGAAGTGGACTGTTCCCATAACTAGGTTCCTGTAAGTACTTGGTCGAGAAGACGCTTTACAGTACAAGGGGGACCTTGTGTATCAGTGCCAACGGAGGTTAAAAAAACTCAATCAGATGTGCTGTAGGATGTGAGGAGGAACAGGAAACAAACTATTTGTCATGATGTGCTGATACAAAAGTAAACAGTTTCTCTACTTGGACCAGAAGTGGACTTGGACAAGAGTTTTCTCTCCAGCAGGAGAACTAATCTCCGCCCATTTTAACTCGTCTGACAATGCGTATCGCATGACCATTTACACACACTGGGCATGGCGCTGCTGTAAACAAGAAGCAGATCGCCTGATGAGACTCTGTGGTTGGAAATCATGGATGTATAGGTTGAAAATACAGAGAAAGAACAACAATGGTGAAAAGTAAGAGTGGGGAATTTTCACATGCTGTTGTAACAACGTTAGAAAAACTACAACACCACATCGGATCTAGCTAGACCGGAAACTAAACAACAGGCCCGCCGCATACACACCGTTTGGGGTGGGGGGCCGACCAAAGAGAGTAGTGTTACGGTTGGATGTGGATGGCGAGCGTAGGACGCCAACATGGAAGGCAATAGGATTCTGGATGGAAAGTTTACCTAATAAGTTACCAAATGTTCCATTGACCAGACCAAAGTGATCTGTGTGTTAGTCGTTGTGAACTGAGCAATCATCGCAGCACGGCCAGTCTGAAATACCACTTGGTGGCCAAGCACACAGCTGATGCAAACTTCAATCCTTCCTCCATGGACAGGAGGGGCTCCTCACAGAATGGTCTGTTGTTGTGTCTGTCTGAGAAGGGGAGAGAGCCATAGGAGAACGCAAGAAAAGTGGAATCCCACAGCTTGCCCGCAGCTTAAAAATATTACGTGAAACTTTGTGCTCGATGTTCGGAATATAGTCATTTACTACGTCCCTGTTAGAACAAGTCACGATAAATCAAATATAATCAATATATCGCCCAGCCCTAATATATATAATGTATACTCCTTTCCACCGCCTGCAGAGGCAAACAGAACCTGTTCATCTATCCGCTCCATCACTTTGTCCTTCATTTATTAACCTGCTTCTCCGTCTCTACTGACAGATGTGCAACGCACGCTGCAACACTCTCATACACATATCCCCACAAACAGAAAACCTGTTCAGACACACAAACACTCCCCAGTTTGCAAAGAATTGTTGTTGCCCTGCCAAGGAAAAGGGAAGCCACGGCAGCTTCGACTGGGACACTAAGATAACACCTGCGTTCCCGGTCCCACCTTAATGATCACTCAACGCAATGGGGGCACTTTAATGGGGGCCCTGGAAAGAGGGAAGGAAGGAAGGAAGGAAGCTGCCAGCTTGCTAATTTTAGGCACTCTGCATCACAGATGAAACGCTGGAAAAGGCAGAGAGGAGGCGTGGAGAGGCGGGAAAGTTCTCCGTCTCACTTTCTCGACTTTCTGCACCATGTCTTTCCAACTATCATTACCCCCTGCATCCGCTATGAGAGAGAGTCTCAAAGCTCTTTGATTCTCTGAATCATTTTTCCCTCTCTTCCTGTTACCAGACCTCTCTCTCTCACTCTCTCTCTCTCTCTCTCTGTCTGTCTCTCTCTCTAGCTTTCTCTGTCTCTTTCTCCCTTTCCCCCAACTCTCGCTTTCATTCTCACCTCCCTCCCCTTTCTGTCGGTACCTGAGTAAATACACAGTGTTGTGTGGGATGCTAATTAGAGCAGGTTCAGGGACGTGATGAGCCCAGAGACAGATAAACAGCAAGGTGGGGAGGAGAAGAGATGAGACGGAGGAGGTGGGGGGGGTAACCCCCCCCCAAGGGCAACACAACACAGACTCAAACACGTCAGCATAGCGGTGAAGGACAAGCGTGGTTTTTGCTTTCAACCCAACTAGGGGCGGCTTTGAAGCAAAGGGCGGTAGAAGGGTAGAGGGTTTGGAAGGGGCTTGTGATGGAGTGAAGGGCACTAGCAGAGAAGGGGGCACGTGGTGGCGCTGCAGCCACGATGGGAGGAAGAGGGGAAACGTCGCACAAACTTCCTTAATGACTGCTGCTCCTAGAGACCCGGTGCAAGATCAAAGGTATATGCAGATGATCTGTTTCTTCTCCTGTTGAGGTGAGCCTGAGCTTCTAAAAGCAGGTCAATGTGAGGCAGCTCGCTCTTATTTAACATAAGCTGGCCTGCCAGGAGGGAATACGCTGCTGGATATGCAGGTGAGAAGGTAATGTTACAAAGGAGACAGGAACACAAACAACTATGCTTACACTTGTTATAACCCTCCAACAAAATTGAGTTTGATATTATCGTAAGTCTCGGTAGTAAAGTTAAATCCCTTGAACATTGTAAACAACCGATGGGTTAGCTTCCTCCAGCACCAAACAGGAAGCAGCAAACTGGCTAGAGCCAGTGGTGTTTATGGTTGCTATGGCGCAGCACTAACAGTGGGAAAGTTGTCCATTTTCAACCCTTCTGAAACACGTCATCCAGCTGGAATTTAGTGGCAGACCTCTGGGCCCTGGAGACCTTCATCTGCACGTACGGTAGAACAGAAATCAGATAACTTTACCTTAAGTTACCGGCTAACGCTTGTGGTAGCTAGCTAACTAATACAGTATAATGTGTAACCCTGCAAAATAAAACCCTGCAGTAAAACTTTTTAACACTTCATCAGTGGGTGCTAGATAACACTCTGAGACACCACAATACCGCACAATAGGTTTAGCTACATATTGATCATACTATTTAAGCAGTTGCACATTTTTGTATGTATACATTCAAATATTGGTTCTTGTATTTTATCCTATTATTATTTCACGTGTATTGTATGTATGTATATCGTATCCTAGTATTTCATTTATATTCTGTGCTGTGTGATAGCTTTTGATGCTGCAACACTGTAATTTCCCATTTTATTGGGATCAATACATATCCATCCATCCATCCATCCATCCATCCATCCATCTATGATCCCCAGTCTTTACATGTTATGAACGTCTTTGACGTCAGATGTGAGATGTTTGTCTTTAGATGTGAGACGGTCTCAGACTTTTAGAGATGGTCCGATACCATTTTTTGCTTCCTGATCCAATTCTGATACCTGAACTTGTGTATCTATCGCTGTATGGATGTAATATGATTTCTATCTTTGTTGTTGGTCTGGCTTAGGTTAAACTCTTTGTGAAACTCTTTCTTACTTTTTCTTTATTACGTGGTATGGGATCGGTGTTTCATCTCCAGTACTTCCCGATACCAGCATTTTAGGCAGTATCGGAGGCGATACTGGTATCGGTATCGGAACATCTCTAGTCTGTTTAAAGTCTTTTAGTGTATGGTAGGCATTAACTTAAACTTGAGTGGAACTTGTTATAAAGATTAGTAAACTTTCAGATTGAATTTAGGGCTGCGTTTGTTGAGGTGTGATGCTTCAGGTAAGAGACCTGTGAATGCTGATCAGATGACAAATTACTGCACTATATACACTAATACTTCTGTCCTCTAGATTAAAAAGATTCTGTGAAAAATCAAAGATGTTTGTTATTCCATGCCCCTGACCAATGTCACGGTATATTCCACACACTCCCCCACAACCCTAATCACTTTGGTTGCACACTTTACTGCGGAACACTTGCTATTTATAATCATTTGTATTGTAATTATTATTAGTTCTGCAGATCTTCAGTACTCCGAGCTGCTCCAGTGGAGTGGCTCAGTGGCCAACAGTGCTGCGCTTGAATAAACAGCTCCCAGGGGTGACTGTGTGTTTAACTGTGAATGTAAAACAGGGCTTTACGGAAAAACAGCATGAACGCTCAATCACCTTTTTTCTGGCTAAAAAAAGGCTCCAAAAGAGAGTTTTTTGGGGTTTATTTTTAAAAGAATCTTACACAACATTTCTTATTCCTGAAGATTGGGAGAATCCTTCACGTCTGTCTGTCTCCGTCTTTGTCTTAAGTCCATAAATTTAGCATCTGCTAAGGTGTCTTTGTTGGGTTATTAAAACCGTAGGAAACACTGTCTGGCAGGATCAAAGCCAGTCTTGGACCGTAATGACTGATGCTGTTAAATTAACTAGACGTGAGCGCTGTTCTCTATGATAGGGGGGATATCGCTCCAGTGGCACGGGAGGTGAGGAGAGGCGGTGGGCCAGGTACAGGAGAGTAAGAAAGAAAAAAGGAAGCCCAGAGAAAGGGTGGGACGACTACCTCAGCAAGAAACGTTAACAGGTCATGTAAACAACGTCTTTAATGTTACTCAGGGATGTTTCATGATTAAAAGACATCTTATGATCCCGGATTATGGCCAGATTGATAATGACAGGTGCAAGGGGAGGGAGGAAGGAGAGGGGGGGGGGGGCTTGACGTTACAAGGTCTTGCATAAGCTTTTAATCTCACGTGAAATCCAGCACAAACACTGATGGAGAGGCAGAGAGGGGTGAGTGGAAGGTGGAGAGGATCACAACAGATATCTAAGAGATTGCGGAGGAGAGGGGAAATGGAGGGAAATGTGATGGCTAGATAGATGAGCTATTTTTATAATGAGGTCAGTGTGAGCTGTGGGATTTCATTCTCCTGGGAGGGAGAGCGAGACACAGACACACGCACACACACACACACACACACACACACACACACACACGGAACTGTGGCGATGTTCTCTCATGCTGAGCGGAGCAGCTTCTGTCCACAGAAGAAGAAAAAAAGAAGAGGAATATGAGGAGGAGGAGGAGGAAACCAATTTTGATCATGACCTGATTGGTTGAAGCGGTCTTTATCTCTCTCTGTAGTAGTAAGGGACACAACACTGACACTCACCCATCTTGTGTTCGTTTCAACAAACAAACTAATTTCTCCACTCCCATGACTCTCACTGTGCCACATCATTTAAAGTGGGCAAACATAATGAGAGAAAACAGCGCTAAAAGTGCCTTATTATACCCGAAAAACAACTGACAACTGTCAAAAGGTGTTTACCGATTGGATGATCCGTCCTCCTCGGCTGCTCCCTCGCTCCTCCTTTTTTGGGTGGTGCCCGGGTTGTGGTCCCGTCCGCCCCTCTCCACACTCCCCCTGTGAAAACATCAACACAACCCTTTAAGAAAAAGAGTACAAAATACAAGAAAACCCACAGCAATCAAAAGAAAACTGCTTTAACACATTTGCTATGCCATTGGTATGGAGCCCTAATGTGGTCAATACATAAACAAGACAAAATATAGAATAAAACTCCAAACACAGAATCTGACAAAAAAGAAAGTCTTTATTTTTAAATATTATGAAATAATTTGTTTTTAATTATAGAAATTCTCATTTCAAAACATTTCTTTTCAAAAGTTACAGTTGTCTCATTTTATTTATCTTATTTAACAGGGCTACACATGCTACCTGGATAGCAAACAAAATAACAAGCTGACTGGGCTTGTGAGCATTATTAAGAGGTTATTACTCAGCATTAAGCAAAGTGCTACTGTTAGCAGCAGCTAGCTGGTTTTGAAAAGAAAAGAGAGCCATCATCGTGAAAAATACCATTATTGAAAAAGGGCAGTTTGAAATGAAAAGGAACAGAAGACATTGGGATAAAAATTATGAAACATATTAAGTTTCATAACAAAGTTTAAATAATTCATAAAATTATGTCATAATTTGTTTTTTCAATATATTTAACTTTATGTATAAATATTGTAAATTACATTATTATCATTAATAATTTAAATATGATTAAAAGTCTATTCATTATTGACCAATTTGGGGCTCCATAAACCAGCGCCAAAAATATGGCGTTTATAAAATGTGTTGTCCATGCATTCATCAGAGGGAGGAGCAGTTTTACATAAATTGGACGTATTTAAAAAAGAAAAGAAAAAAAAAAGACAAAGTTCATACAGCAGCGACAAGATTCACATACTACCATGGCTCTGCATGACCTGTTTCTCTCACACACACACACACACACACACACACACACACACACACACACAAACACACACACAATCTACAAGGTCTCTGATGCACCCCCCAACTCTCTCTAAATGCCTGTCGCTTTGGCCCTCCATTAAGCCGAGCAAGCGAGCGCTCGTTTAGCCGGTGTCTTGGCAGTTGGGGACGCAGGCTGACCATTCAGTCAGATCCAGCCGTATTAAATAAATAAGGAGCGCTCTTCTGTGTAAATTATTCATTTAACACGCCTTATCCTCTTCCAACAACCTTGTTAGAGCAACCCAGGAGTGGAGAGGAGGGCGAGAGCAGGGGGGCAAAGGGGGGGAGCGGAGGGGAAGAGGCAGACATCGCGGCTCATGTGCGACTCAGCAGAACCTGTGGTGCATCTCTAAGCTCTCTGGGCGTTCAGTCGTAGGGGGCCTAATTCACCCTGACACCTCCTTTGTTTCAGGCCGAAAAAGAGCTGCATACGCACAGCAACACTTTTGCTCACATGCGCACACGTTTGAGCACACACTGGCATGCACAAATTTAGAGAGAAAGAGCACGAGAAAGGCATTTTTAGTGCATATTCATAGAATAATCTTTCTAGTTGTCTGGATAAATTATTGAGAAGCGTGAGGCTCCAGAACACGCAATGCTGGAATGAGGGAGCTGCCTGATCTCAAATCAGACAACACAGCAAGTCATCCCCTCTAAACAAGCTGATTCTAATGAGCAAACACATACAAAAATGCTTATTGTGAAGAAACTAACTGCTCTGGATATTAACCTTGAGTACAAATGCACGGAATAGCTAACGTTTGTTTAGCCTTAATGTCAATGACGTTGCTCGGTATTCCATGCTCCCCAAATGTAGGCTAACTGTATTCATTCATCCCTCTCCATTATTCATGGCACAACACAAAAAGATGTTTTTATTCAAGGTGAATTAGGGTGTACAATAACTAAAAGTATTCTTAAGTTACGCACATACACACAACTTCTATTTAAACATTTAAAGTCACATTGAGGGCAACTATTATCATCAACTCCTGTATGTACCAGCAAAGGCAGAAACCAAACTGCATTGAAATAAGACTTAATCACTAACACTTTAAAACCAGTGATGCTTAAGTACTAAGCTTGAAAGTAAAGTGGAATTCATTGGAGGTGTGAGAGGAATTAAATGCCAAAGCAGTCACTATAAGTCTGAGTTAACATGACCTACCTCCAACCAAGGTATACTTTGTAGAAAAAGGGCATTTAAATCTAAAAGTCCAGGGCTAGACTGAAGGCAAAATGCCAACTGACACCAATCAAATGATCAAAACACAGCTGAGTCTGAGTGGGAATTCCAATGATTAATTTACAGATAGTCCCAGGATCAACACAGCAGAGACAGAACCTCCCCTCTCTCTCTGTCTCTGTCTCTCTGTCTGAGTATGACTCCAGTGTTCAGCCCCAGAGCGGGAGGTTGTTATGTCAACTCTGACAGTGCTCATTACCAGCCTCTACGCTCTGAATTGGAGTTAACAGGCTTTGGCCCAGACAGAGGCTAGCTAGACCGGGTACAATGGGATCAGTGTGTGTGTGTGTGTGTGTGTGTGTGTGTGTGTGTGTGTGTGTGTGTGTGTGTGTGTGTGTGTGTGAGCACATGCTGAGAGTTAATCACCAAACGCTCTTTCATTTCCAAATCACACCCCAAGGCCACTGTACATTACAGAGGCAGCGATACACAATGTACAGTGACATCTACTGCTCCTTTACATTTTCACTGACAAACTTCTCCATATGAGTGCTGATCACAGCATCCTGCTGCCAAACAGCGTCTGTTTGAGTTTGTGCATGTGCCACTGTGCCCCTTTCCACCACCTAACTCAGTGGTTGACATTGGGCTTAGCTCCAAGAGTTTGCACCGTAGTAGGGCTGAAACGATTCCTCGAATAATTCGATTACAAAAAATCCTTGAAGCTAAATTCTTCGTTACGGCTCACTGTTTCCACACGTAGGATTATTACTAGCGCACAACAGGCTGACGCTTCTGTGGACACAAGACTGACGGATTTCAAATGAAGGAAGACAGTGAAAGTAGAGAGGGGTGTAAGAGAAGAGACAGGGAGAGCAAAGGACAGAAACAAACCAGCCCCTCCCCCCAGCATGGCTACTTAACATGCACGGGAATGACTCCACCAGACCATGTGGTGCTGCCTGCATTCTTTCTCCTCACTCAGTAGCTTCTGAAATTGTGTCCCCCTGAACAGTGTAGTTTAATGGACCTCCCGTAAGCGTTGCGCCGCCCCTTTTACCCTCGGCTTAGTGAACAGATCTTTTGCATATTCAGTGCAAAGAGCCAGAGGCAAGAAGGAGAAGGGGGTGACAAAGATTAACATGGGTCACCCAAAATGGGTCTTGGATTTTGGATATAAAAAAAGTTCCTTTTTCTAAAGGTCTTTTTTATATATAGAAATCCAAGAATCCATAGAATCCATTAATCAGAATCACTTATAATAAATACATGATACTGATATATAAATTTTAAAAAAATGAAATAAAAACGGACGGTCAACCATGTTATGTGTGTTGGTGTTGCATAGTTTGTCCACCAGAGGGCGCTCTACAGCGTCCCTGTTGGCAACACTTTTTGTTATTGTGTGTTTTTTTTTCAAAGGACTTTAAGTTTCATATCTTAAGTTTGTATTTTTCTACATTTTATTTATCAGAACTTTAATACATTTTGATGTTCCTCTGGTCCAATTATTATCATACTATTTAAGTGAGAACTCATGACTACAAATAACCTATCTTAGGGAAATCTGTTTGTTTTGTAAAACATTTCTGGATTTGTTTTTTAAAATATATCTGCCGATATATCGGAATATCAGATTTTAAAATTCGATAAAAATTCTTTATCAGACTGGCTCTAAAAAATATATTTACTATTGCTATTTACTAGTTATTTTCTTACTAAGTATTTCTTATTCGATTACTCTATTAATCAATGGAATAATCAATAGAATACTCGACTGCTAAAAGATAGCTTGATACCTGCAGCATTACACAGACAAGTCTGTGCTTTAAAGGAGGAAACACAAATACCTCTACTACCAATACCATGTAATTCAATTCAGCATGTTACTACGGTATATGACACGTGTGTGTCAATGACATCTCATGGAACCGAGTTTTCAATTCTCAGCGGTGGCCAAAGTACTCAGATACTTTACTTACTTTCTCCTAAAATGGCGGAGGGGTCGGGGTCCGGTGCAGTGCTCACGCCACATGAAACGCTTCATTACATCACTTCCAGCAAACTTCACAGACAACAATCAGGTCAGAACAGCATCATCTAACTGTTTTAACCGAATATTCCCTGGTCCAACCCAGTGGAAAACAATGACTCGGTTGGCATGTTAGTGGGTCGTTCATTACCACGCCTGTTAGGCAACAGACAACGTTATCTTCACTTCACCTGTTCAACGGACTAGCAGTGTAGATAACACACTTGACTGTCCTGCCGTGAACTAACCACAGACAGTTGCCTCATTCAGGGACTCATGGCAGGGTGAAACTGAATGAATGTAGGACAACACAATGGATATTTGGCGTTATTTTTGGCCTTAACATTTATGTTTTCTGGCCTGGCAGTGGTTCCCATTGGCCAGTGGCAGGCTGCCAGGCATGTAGAGTTACAGTAGAAATACTTTAAACCCTTGTATGGTATTCGGGTCAAAGTGACCCATTTCAAATTTTAGCAAGAAGAAAAATTGTCCAACTTCACATTTTTTTCTACCTGAAAATCAATGGCCTTACCTTATTTTCTGTGATAAACTTGTATTCCAGAGTTAATTCGGAAAATTATTCAAACTAATGACCACTTATGATTTTTCCATAGTGGATTTTTAACATGAATTTTAACCTTATGACAAAAAACGAACCACACCTCCATTTTAAATTGATCTAGTAGAGACTGATTTTATTCCCTAAACATATGTTATCTCAATTGTTTGAAACTGAGATAAAGGCAATATTTGTTAATAGATTATGAAGTAAAATTTTATTTCAGAATTGTTTTTAAAACCCCAAATAAGTTCTGGCCCGTAACATTACGAGAGGGGCCCGAAAGTGAAGACAATTCAAGGGTTAGAAGGCCGGTTTTAAAAATCGTACAAAAGTACAAAAATATACTTTATGTACCAAAAGTAAAAGTACTCATTATGCAGAATGACCCATTTCAGAATAACATTTCATCACTATACATCACTAACATCACTTACTGCAGCGGGTAAAGGCGGAGTTTATTTAAATTAATTTATGTACTGCTGCTGGGTAGCTTAATCTATAATAATGCAATATTTACAATATTTCCCTCTAAGATGTAGTGGCCTCAAAAGTGCCCCAAAATTCTGAATTTACAGACCAAGAAAGACTGCACAGCCTGTAGTAAAACAGGATTTTACAGCTCTCCCTCTCTCTCCCTGGCAGAATGCAAACTAAACGCTGTTATTTGACAGTTTATTAACACCTTGATATAGGGCGGGGCGGGCGTCCCGATACCTTAGTTGGTAGGGCAGACGCCCATATATAGAGGTTAGTCCTCGACGCAGCGGGTCCGGGTTTGATTCTGACCTGTGGCCCTTTGCTGCATGTCATTCCCCCCCTCTCTCCACCCTTTCATTTCTTCAGCTGTCCTGTCACTAAAGGCCTAAAAATGCCTCCCAAAAAATCTTAAAAAAGACTTTGTATCAGTATGTGACTCTGAGAGCCAATGACCAAGCGGGAGTGAGGACAGGTTGATGTCACACATCACCAAATTCATTTCCTTGTTCACCGAGACGTGTGTGACTCGAACATCTCACATTTACCAACAAAACGTTCAGCGAAAGGTGGTGCAAAACATTTCAGACCGTCCTGCCAACCTGTACATATTTTGACTTCAATGTACGCTGTAACGATTTTTCACACTGAAGTTGCTGAAAGAGGCTGCTGTTTCAATCCTGTTGGCTCTCTGCAGCGGGCGGGGCTGCTCACCTTCCCCCGCAACTGACGCACGCACACACGCACGCGTGGAGACTGGAGATGAGACGTACAGGATGGACTAAATTGAGGACAGATACGCTCGTTTTAAGTGCAATGATAAGTTAAAGTCCACTAAGTGTTGTGGTTTGGGGTTTTTGTTGGGTTTGTTTTCCCGTTTCTGCCCCCTTGTGAATGTCTCAGTGTTTTCCCA
>NC_048428.1:6297987-6321157 GCF_013103735.1 Etheostoma cragini | reverse complement strand
ATAAACGCTTTAGTGAAGCTCCCTCCGGCCTGCTGCCTGTTGCTTTTGGGTCCTCACCTCACCCCCCACCGTAACACTAAGTCCATAATCAACCCGTATGAATGTGTCCCAGCCCAGGACAGACATGTCAAATTTGATTCAGTCAATAAATGATTATTTTTTTGTCTTAAATCCACCAGCCAATTGCATATTATACCAACATTTGCAGCATCCTCAGCCTTTTTGGTTAGGTTACTAGCCTTATTTTTAAAGAACTACACAACTTGCCACTTTCTCTATCTACCGCAACGTTATTATCTTACTTTCATCGCAATCTTTTACAAAAGCTCCCGCAACATCAGGCCTTTTGGGCCGCAACAATCTAAAAAAAAGCCCACAAAATCCTTGGAAGGACTGATATAGGGCTGGGGGCAATATAACAACGAGACTGGGTTATCGACTTGGATAGATTTTGGATATCGCAACATGACAAGTGTTGTCTTTTCCTGGTTTTTACAAGCTGCATTACAGTCAAGTTCAGACGGTGCCAGCTGTTCTATTATTTGCCTTTACCCACTTAGTCATTATATCCCCATTCCTGATTATTTATCACTAATCTCATTGTGTAAATATTTTGTTAAAGCACCAACGGTCAACCCTACATATCACCGCAATATTGTTATGAGGAATTTGGTCGAAAATATCATAAAGTGTGATTTTGCACAGGCCTACCTCAATATTTACTACATCAACAAACACTTGTATAAGATTGGTTTCAGTATAAGCAGTTCCACTACTATCATTGCTTTCCAAAGTCAAAGAAAAAGAAGTAACATCAAGCTGTTCTCTGGTTCATCCCTAGAGACAGAACGTAATTGTTCCAGTCTTTTCGTCTTCTGAAAGGCTTGTCTGGTCTTAGCTGCTATCAGGTGTCTCTGCAGGCCTTGATGGTATCCCCAGCCTCTCCTGCCCCTCCTCTCTCAGTCCAGTAACCACCCAGCAATGTCAATGATTACACTTGTGATTACGGCTTTCCACTTCAAACGGCCTGATGTTTACACCGGCCCTGATATAGCGCATGGGATAAAGAGCAGGTACAGCTCTGTGTTTGTGTCGCTGTGCATGCGTGCATGTTTGTTTGCCTAGATGGGAGGATGAATGTCATTACGCCCAGGCTCTGTGGACATGCAATCATAATGACACACAACATGACAATCTGCATATTACAGCTGCATGTTCCTCATGCTCCTCCTCTTCCACCTACATAGGCCTATGTAAACCCCATTGTGTTGCTTTATATTCAGAATGAGTGCAGTTTTTAGGCAGAGGTGGTTGGAATAGATTTATTTCTTTGAGGCTTACGTAAGAACGTTGGTGGTTTTGCAAAAGGCACTGGAAAGAAAATGACCAAAAACCTTTTTAAAGTCCAATTTCCACGTCGGTGTTTTGTAGGATAAAAAGTCTTCTAATGTCTTAGCATCAACAATCAATTCTACTGGATGTCTTTATCTGGGCATGGCTAAAAGCCTTTTATTATTTAATAATAATATAAACCAGCTCCATTTTTCGTTTTCCATCTCTATGCAGAATGGGAAGGACAAGAAGTGTGAGGTGTCCCACAGCTGCAGCCCTGCAACCTAAATTAGCCTGGACCACATGAAAAGCTGTCGTCTCTATTCCAGGCCGGGGCGGGAAAATTACAGCCCTGCTCTCTCTACTCTAGCATTAAACCTCAATTAGTGCACAACTACACCGATGATGTCATCACCGAGGGACCCAAGAGCCCTGAAAGTAAGGGGTGCTTTGCTTTATGAACCACCTCAAACTTTCAGGTCCTCTCTGAGGCAGCTCAGCGGCGGAGAAAGGTTATTCCATCCAGCTGGCAAGTAATAAGGTGATGTTTTTTTTTATACGGCCTGAAAAAAAAAAAAAAAAAACAAGAGCTCAGGAACCTGTGGCTAGGTTTGGCTAAACCAAGAATTTTAATCCTGGAGTCGTGACTGGAGTTTTCTTAAGAGACGAGAGGTCAGTGAGGTGGGACAAGAAAAACTCCTGTTTCACCTCCAGTGACCTGGCAGGAGACGGGGGGGGGGGCTGGCTCCTGTCCAAACACTGGCCGAGTGTTTCTACAGCCCATTCCACAGAAAAGCAGTTCTAACACACAACAAGCGTAAATAAGTCATATGCCATTTTGTTTGCTGCTGCAGAGACTGAGCTAAGCTTGAACATTCCTGTTTTTACTGCAACAGGGGTCTTATGTTTAACACGTTTGGCCATCATTACTAAGGACAAGGACTGGGTATACTTTCTTACTTAGATAGGAAGTCTTGTCAGAGTAGGGATGCCAATCTCCCCCCCCCCCCAAAAAAAAACAATGGGTGTAATCTTTGGCCCTAAGTCACATGCAGTCTTGCCCTGCTTAGGTTTTCTGTCCTGTCAAACTCTGTTGTAGTGATGTTACTGTCCTCAGCCATAACTTTGCTAAATACAATGTCATCATAACCATTGGAATGATGGCCAAGAATACTAAAACAAGAGACTCATGTTGTCATAAACCTAGATTATCCCTTAGCGGTGCTTTAGGTTTCCAACAAAAACATAAAAAAGCCTGGACACAGCACTCCCTGGTGGGTTATTTTAGTCTGATGTAGTCCCTCTTGCTGCAGGGTCACTGTTCCTTCATGTGGTACAAAAGGAGGGAGCGACTTCAACACAGCTCAGCATGAGAACGCTCCCAGGCACCACCTTGTACCTTTCTCCTCTTTGTAACAGAGAGAGCCGTTCCCCACGCTGGTGAGAAGTTGCTGGGAGCGGTGATGCATAATTCAACAGTTGTTCAAGCAAGCGGCCCGAGGACCGCGAGTCCTCTTCGGTGTACCTCCACCTGAAGAGACTGATCGCTCTCACATCTTCAAAGAGAAGTCAATCACGCCATAGATTGTTAGTACCACCCAGTGGGTTTACTAAACTTTGTTCTCTCTCACAGGTGCAGAGAAAGGGGATGGGGCCCACCGTTCTCAGAAAGTGGAACAGCTCCGACAAAAACTTCGAGCAAGGGTGGGGGTGGGGGGTAGGCTGAGATCAAAAGCCTGCAAGTTCCTGGCGAACGGACCCAATCAGCCGAGAGGGCCAAGGAGAGGAGAGACAAGAGCTTCCCTTTTAAATTGATCCCACTGAGACCCTCAAGGTTCCCCTTGCAGGACTTGCAGAAAAGCGATAAAAATCTGGCCCTGTGGATCTGAAAGGAACTGGGAGGGGAGAAGGCAAAGAAGAAAGACTGATTTTTTTTTTTTTGGGGGGGGGGGAGGCACAGAAAGAACAGAGGGAAACTGTGGGGGGAGAGCAGCCAGTTGAGGCAGATCAAGGGGAGATGAGGGAGGCAAGAGGGGTGGGCTCATTCTCCGAGGGTGCATCCAGGCGGCGTTGTGTGCCAGCAAAGAGCCCGAGCAGGGAGGACCGGTGCTATCAGCTATCAAACCTGTGTTACACGTCTGATGATGGGCTCAACCAATCAACCACGGGTGTATCTTTATTCTGCCCAGTTCCTGGCAGCGCAAACGTTGGATGGCTTCGCGCTGGCCTGAGATCAGACTCTGGACGAGGCTGGTGTCGTTATCCACAGCATGTTGGGGCCTCAAAGGAACAAGCGCTATCAGAGCAACCCAGAGACCCCGCAGCCTGCCAGACACACCGCAGACCTGCCCAGTCACCAACAGGAGCACAACACACACAATAAGGTGGTGTGTGTGTGTGTGTGTGTGTATCTGTGTCCCCACTTCAATTCCACGGATGTGTTTTATGGTACAATATGAAGTCATTATCACTGGGGCTCCACAGTCATCAAAACAGAGAAATTTCAATAACAAATCCACTCTTGTGCTCTCAAATGTCGTGACAGAAGCGGGAAGAGCCAATAGTTATCTGCCAATGAGTAGGATTGAACAATCCATGTTTTTCTTTTTCAATCACTTTCACCTCCTGTGGCCTTAATATCACAAATTCCCCAACTTTTTTCAAGCCTTTCCAAAATGCGGTACAGTGGTGTCGCTCTCCTCAGAATGCGCTGAAGGGGTAAACAGTCTGGTTTCTACTACAGTTGAGATTGGACTAGAAAATGCAGGCAAAATAGCTGAAATACATAATCTAATTCAATTTATGTGCAGACACATGTTGCAAGTACATTCTTGTTTTCTGCAAAGGGGCATCTGTATAACCAAGATGTCAGAAATTCATATTTTGTTCTTTTTCCTGATTACAATACGCTTTAAATATAACATATTTTAGAAATTATATTTAAAAAAGGGCTGTATGTATGTAATGAAAAACAGTCGTCATTTACACTTTTTACAGAAGTGTTTAGAGGTTCTGATGCTGCTTTTTGTTATGAGCTGTTTCAAGGCCTTGCTGATAAAAACATGTAACGTGTCTTCCCAGGTCAGGGCAGTATGTCTTGTTAAGCTGGATCTCTGGAGATAGATCTCTTTACTGGGCATGTACACCAAAAGTAGCACAGGATAAAAAAAAATAAAAAAAACATTTTCAAGTCATTTTATGTCCGATAAAGTGCAACACCATGAATGTCTTTGAAGAGAAATGTAGGTCAGAGTATACGCGCAAGGATTAGCGACATGTGATAAATGTTATAATGTGTGCCCGACCCTACGTAAAGGTGTGGGGGACCATGTGGTAAGCAGTCCTGTTGGAGGATACTGTTTGGAGTACACTATTTGTACGATTCGTTGCTTCAAAACTACAAAGACACACAACAGGCTGGGATTGGGGAGGCAGTGTGAGGCTTCGTTAAAGCGCATTCAACTATGGACATTGAGAACAGCTAGAAACACGTTTACCTTCAGACACGGGTGGACTCATTTTACAAACTAGATGGTTTTCAAGCATACTGAGTGTGTATGAATGTGTATGTGTGGTGGCAGGTGGAGTCTGAGGGAACTGCTACACCACAAACGGCAGGCAGCGTTCCTCCACCTCAGATACTGAGGACAAATAAGAAGAAAGCTGGGCAAGAGAGAAAGACTGAGAAAGACTTAAAAAAAAACAAAAAACAATCCTTTTGCAACGCAGCAATTGGACTGGCTAATCATCAGCATATCAATCCTCCATTCTAACCTGAGTGTCTAGGTATTAAAGTTGTGAATGATCAAAGTGTGTGATTAATGGGTACTCTGGTAGCACCACTTCGCTCTGCTACTGTTGCAGGCTGCAGTAAGCCATTCCTAGCTGTGATGGATAGCGAGTGCTGAGCATGAATAACTTACAGCCTCATAAATAAGCAGATCTCTACTAATATCATTAAAGTAACCCTGGGGCTGACACACCCCCTTATCCCTGCGCACCACCTGCACCAACCCCGCTCCTCTGCCTGTGACAAAACGCCCTGAAATCACATAACTATTCAACATCAATATTTTGACATTTCATTTAGCCGACTCTCCAGACAGCACCATTTATTTAACTAGCTGAATAAAAACTGGCAGGAGAGGCGAATTCCAAGTTACGTGACCGCGGCCCAGTCGCCGTAGGTAACCTTTTTGGAGGGACTTAGTGTGGCAAATTGATTGCTGAGAGCGCAGACTCATCATGAGTTCTAATTTTCAAAAGCAGTGCACGACAGAGCAGGGGGAATAAGAGGCTCTATTAATAACAGAGGGAAACAGGAGAGGGGGATTAGCTTGTCATTAGAATAAAGAGCGCAGAAGAAGAATCAATTTCAGGGTTTAAAAAGCTGACAAACACAGTTCACGTGTTCTCTCTCTCTGCCTCTGGCTCTCAGCTCACCTTTTGACTAAACAGCCTACAACCCCACTACTCCTACAACATATGGAGGAAGGTTTTTTTTTTTTAAATGGAGGCAAGCTCAGATTTTAACCTTCCCAATGGCTCTTCTGTGACGAGCCTAATTAGAGTCTATTCAACAACACAACGGTTTAAATAATGATGGGCCGTTCTCAGACCGTTCTAGGCTGAGTGGGGCTAAGCTCTCAAAACTATATCACTCATTTCTTAACCCCTGAAAATCAACACTTTTGTTCACGCTTTTATCAATGTTTTTACCTTTTTTTCTTACATTTTTGTTCCACTTTTGTCACTTTTATTGATGTTTTCAACACTACGTTTCAACTTTCGTTGAACAGTTATTTTTGGAATTTATGGTCAATAAACCTCTTTCATAGGAAATGACACCTAATGTTTGAGTTAGAAAAGCAGAAATTATGAATTATTTTGACCAAAATTAGAGGAATGGATGTTGATGTATAATCACAGACTGGAAGATGTCAACTTCTACTCAATACTATTTTAAAACCACTTTAATTTTTGTTTTTCAAATGCTATAAAATTGAAGACCCCCCCCCCCAAAAAAATTAATGAAAGCAGAGATTTGTACTTGCCAGTTAGCGTTGTGTGGAATCAATCATGTTATTTTGGGGCATTGGGAAAACGGGTCCATTCGGCCCGAGGACAACATGCGTGTTGACCCATTTACTCTTACTGATGCACAGTTATTCTTTGTAATTTGTAAACTTTTTTAGACAACACATGGTTTTTTGCAGCCAAACAAGCATAGCTGCTCCAGGACCTGTACGCCACCAGGACTCTGAAGCGTGCTGGACAGACAGGCTGAGCCGTCCCACCCTGGCCACAAACTCTTTGAGTCCCTGCCCTCTGGCCGGAGGCGGAGGTCCATCAGGACCAAAACCACACGCCACAACAACAGTTTTTCCCCATCCGTGATTAGCCTTATCAACAAGTCCCGGGACCCACCCTGACCCTCTCCACCCCCCACCCCTGGCTCTACATGCCACTGTACTTACTCTGCTGTACTGCTCTTTCTGGTTTTATGTTTAATTTGTAATACATACTGTGTATACACAGTATATTTATACTTATACTGTTTATATTCGGATACTTGATTTTATATTTAGGGAATGTGTGACTGCACTTACAAACCAAAACAATTTCCTTGTATGGGTAAAAAAAACAAAAACATACTAGACAATAGACAACTAATTTTTCTGATTCTGACAGCAAGAAGAGGCCAACTATCCCATTCTGAAAATCCAGACACTCCCAGAAAAACCTGTGACCACCACCACTGAATCTCTGGGACATGATCCACATAGTTCCTAAATTTGAGGTACTCAATGCTGCAATTATTATCAGGGACAGTATTCAAGTAGAGCAGAGATCTTCAACAGATGGTCCTAGGCCCCGAGGGGGTCCTCAGAGTTACTGCCGGGGGGGCCACCAACTACTCGTACATTTTTTAAGGATCTTCCAAAAATGTCTGAACATGAATCTGAGATATTATCCGAAATTATAAACCAGCCTTCTGATGATAGGCATACTGGCCTATAGGTAAGGTAGTCACTAAGGTGGCCATCCACAGATCTAGTTACTCCCAAGTATCACTGTGCCACATGTACTTTTAACAGTAGAACGTGATTTATAAAATCATGCCCACAGTTATTTAATAGCTACGTATTCTATGCACTAAAAAAGTATGCATACATGCCTAAGCCCACCCACACGTTATGGTAGGCCCAGTTTATTATGCTACTTAACTTTATACTATATGTGGTGGGGGGGGGGGGCAACTCCATTTTTTTCTCAGTTAAAGCTTTGGCCTAAAAAACATGGAAGAACCCTGAAGTCGAGCTCATGGGCGCCTTGATCTGTTAGCAACGAGAAACGTTATAATGCTAAAGACGAGAAAACGTGCTGTCTTTAAGGACAGGTCATACAGACTCAAAACGGCAGGAGTACATTTAAAAACGTGTCTGCTTGCATGACTCTTACTGTCTGACGTAACCAATCTGTAGAGGGGGGCATTGTCAGTCTGGACAAGTCCGCAGTGATCAGGTTTTTACTTTAAATTTGTTGGATGTGCCCCTTTTAGTAATAGCCAATTTAATGATATCATCATTGTCATCACTGACACCTGGTGTCATTACAGGTGTGCATAATAACAAAGGATTTGGAACAACATCAGGTTTTTCCAGCATGCCTTTTGGGAACTAGACCAGGAAGGAAGCTTGGGGTTGACTATCAGGCAGAGAGGCAACCCAACCTGTTCATCCGACCCGGGCCATCGTGTGCCCGCTGCTTAACCTGGGAAAGTCTCTGGGACAGGAACCACACAGGAAACGGCGCAACTCGACACGAACAGGAACTCACGAAGGGGGTTGGGGAGAACCAAATAACACAAAGTTAACTTTTCCACCAACGCCACATTACAGCTAGGGCGAGCTTAGCTTGGCAGAGGCACTGGTGCATTTCTCTTTCCAGCCCAGGTTAGGCCCACATTGAGGAGCTAAGCTGGCAGTGGGAGGCAGCAGTGGAGGGATTTATCATTCACAAGGGACTGCTCAAGTAGGCCTCAAAAGCAGAGAGGAACTGAAGACAACCTCCCAATGTCGCCTGTAGAGTATGCTGCCAAGACTCTTGTCATTAATGATACAGTAGCAGGAAAACATATTCAATTAATACACTACGACAGACACCAATACTGAACTCTCCAATCCGCTTATGGAAGATCTAATGGCATACGAGGAGGAAGGATATTGTGCTAATTTGTCTTGTCTGCGGAGCGCTCTGACAGCCCCATTGATGCCGACATCTCTTTAACATGAGGTTAGTGGGTGTTTGGCCTCCCCTCCAGTCGTTTGTGAGCTGCAGAGCCTGGAAATGATTAGGCCTGGGAGGGCAATTAGCCTGAGCAGCGCTGGGCTAAATATAGTCCGGCTTGGCCCAGCTCTGCTCCTGGGTCATACACACACCACAGCCTCCACGCAGACATGTTAGTTCAATCTGGATCCCGTTTGTTTTATGACTGATGTGAAGGCTCCGCTGACTCAGACGAGATAACATAACTCAGCCGTCAATCAGGTGTCTCGGGTGGGAAGGAAGTAAGTGGGAAGGAGTCGTGGAAGAAAAAATAAAGGGATGACGTTTGAAAGGGAAGCACCTGTTAACCTCGATATCCAGAAAATATGAGTAGGAGAAGCATGTTCCTCAAGTTTGACTGACTCACATTTAGTTATTCCATGACGCTTTAAATGGGTCAACATGCTGTGTCCTGGCTTTTCACAATCATACCTTCAACTCGAATACAGCCCTATACTTGAATTAAGAAACACTGTCTTAAACGAGCCATAGTTCGAGAAAACATACTTTCCCACAGCCTTACACCAACCAAATGGAATGCAAAGAAAGAATGCTTTCCCATTGCACGGCTCCCTGCCCTTTCAGTCCCTGTATCTCCCACCCCCTGTGAGAAAAGAAAATGTGTAGAGATTTTTTTTTAGAGATCCTTAAAAACAGGAGGTCCGCCCACTCGTTCACCTGGGACGGCTCTTGGACGGCGGAGGCAAGCTAGAAGGTTATAGGAGCCTGGGAATGTTTAACATCAAGAAAGCAATCAGAATGTAGCCGGAGCTCGGGGAATAGGACAGGAAACATGGAGAGTAACCCCTTCCTGCCTGAGAGGAAAGAGAAGAGGAAGTGATTTTGGGTTAGGTGACGAATTTCAAAAGCAACCTAAAAGATTACAAACGCCTGTTGGCATGTATAGGTATACTCGATTTTTTAAATGCTAAATTTAGCAAGACTTTGTAAGAACTTGCGTTTCACTTCTCTTGACAGAAACACCTTTTAGCTTTGAGAGCCTGATCCGATACCTACATGTTCATAAAGGTGACGTGTGAAGACCCAGGAGAAAAAAGTGATGCAAGAAAAGCACTGAGAAAAAAAAAAGGTAGTGGCCTCTAAACTTAAAGCTTGAATTTCCCCATCACTGTCTTGGCCTGGTGTGTCTTTCGGCAGAGTATATGGACTGAGGTGAAACATAAGTGGAAATGTGCTGGCATTACACTGAGCTCAGCACAAATTGCACAAGACAGCTCAGGAAACAGGGGTTTGCTTTGTACCCTGAGCAGAAACCACTTATCAACCAGTATGTCCCAACGTAAGAGGCCCATTCCAGCGCTGTCCTGTGACCCAGCTGGGGAAAAGCAGTTTTATACACACAAACAAAAGAGTAGAACCCAAATGTAGTCTACAGCTACACAAGTGAACATAACCAAGCCATGGTTTAAATAAGGGGTAGGCCAGCATTCGGACAACTGACACGGTGCATGCATACACATATTCACAGCACCCAGGTTACTACAGAACCTTTAACATTGTTTGATTGCCTAATTTTAGTTAAGTGGTGTCCTGTGGATTGGTTTCACACAACAAGAAATGACTTCTTTATGGGAAATAATTTTAGGGTTATTAGGCTACTAAGAAAACTCACAGTGGCACTATATCACACAACAAAGGCTGCATATTTAATGAGGGAGGCGATAGCATAAACAGCCGTCTGGTAAATTGATTTGGGCTGTAATGAATACCATTTTTTGAGCTTTGGAGCTTCGGTGCTTTTCAACAGCAAAATTTCAAAGCTTCAGGGGAAACCAACATTTGCGACCGCACTTGAAGGCAGCTTTATGCCGACAAAGCGAGAGATGAAGCGAGAGATGAAGCAGTTCAGTGCATGTTTAGTTTTTTACCTTTATAGGTCGACACAGAAACATAAAGGAGAATTCCGGTTGATTTCAACACGTAGCTCTGTTGTATGTATATTTGGAGTTCTGTCAGTAGAGAGAAAAATTAAACCTATCGGTGCTGCCTACACCGTGTTATCCTCCTGCTAGAGTTAGCACCCAACAGGCTTGAACAGGGCAAGTTTTAAATGTGTCTTTAGTCTTTTAACATGTTCAAAATGTCATTACAAGTGCCTACCCAGTGAATCTCACTGCATAGATGTGACAGAAAGGCATACAAGGTGTGTTAATCCATACCTCTTTATTTGCTGTTTGCCTGTTGGGTGCTAACTCTAGCAGGAGGATAACACGGTGTGGGCAGCACCGATTGGTTTGGTTTTTCTCTCTACTGGCAGCACTCCACATTTCCAATCAACAGAGCTTTGTGTTGAAATCAACCAGAATTTTCCTTTAACACGGTTCTTCCTCATGGCCCGCTGAGACTCTGTGCCAAATCTGGCGTCAATCGGGCTTTAGATGGCATGGTTTTGATCTTCTTCTTTTTAAAGGTCCTATGACATGCTGCTTTTTTGGTGCTTTTATATAGACCTTAGAGTTTCCCTAATACTGTATCTGAAGTCTCTTTTATATAGACCTTAGAGTTTCCCTAATACTGTATCTGAAGTCTCTTTTATATAGACCTTAGTGGTCCTCTAATACTGTATCTGAAGTCTCTTTTATATAGACCTTAGTGGTCCCTTAAGACTGTATCTGAAGTCTCTTTTATATAGACCTTAGTGGTCCCCTAATACTGTATCTGAAGTCTCTTCTATATAGACCTTAGTGGTCCCTTAATACTGTATCTGAAGTCTCTTTTATATAGACCTTAGAGGTCCCCTAATACTGTATCTGAAGTCTCTTTTATATAGACCTTAGAGGTCCCCTAATACTGTATCTGAAGTCTCTTTTATATAGACCTTAGTGTTCCCCTAATACTGTATCTGAAGTTTTATATATAGACCTTAGTGGTTCCAGAAGTCTATATTATATAGATATAGTCCCATCTGCACAAAAATTGGCTGATGACAAAAATATATCAAAAGAATTTTGCGCAAGTTATAGATGACCAACTTCCTGTCGCAGTCAAAACAGGAAGTGTTGCGTATCTCTGAATCAGAGGAAACTCGGCACGGCTGTTCCCCGTGCGCTGAGGCCGTGCACAACATTTGAAGGAAAGCGCCAGGGTGTCCCGCCGGCACCACCGACGTGCCGGGAGGGACGAGGGCCCATTCATCGCTGCTTGCAGCTTTAATTATGTATTAATTTTTCAGACTAATTAAACTTTTTGAATTTTCCCTTGAAATGATACAGATAATTACCATCAGTCATACCCATAGGACCTTAGCTAATGTTAACCAATAATTGCGGTTACACAAAGAAATGCTCATACATGCATCAATTATGCTTAACTTTTTACAGGCCTAGCTGCAGTCCCATGATGCATTCTACTCAGGGAAAAGTTGCAGGCTTTAACACAGTAGAGGAGAGGGCCACCTAAACACTGCCTCCAAAAAAAAGCCCACTGGACCTAATCCCAGCCATAAATCCCATCCAGTGTGCGCCCACTATATGAAATCCCTGTAAACCCTAACATTATGGCCGTACCCATAGACATCCTTGCAGCTTGCAGCAGAATAAACCTGGAAAAAAACATCCTTCATAGGGAGAGGTTATTCTGGCAGTGTAAAGTGATGATAAAACTGTGGACGTGCTCAGGCCTGTTTATAAAGTGTTTGTTAATGTACCACTTGCCACAAGAGGAATGAGATAACAATATGGGGTGGCTTACAGTCAGCGTGGCCGCCGTAGAAAGATCGAAGCGTGTCCTTGGACTGACATTATTTATTGAAATACATTCACTCAAGCTGGAATATGTATAGCAAAAGCATTATGAACAGTGCTTCTGATGGAGCACAGAGGGCTTTAACTCACCGTAACACAGGCTTGCTCTTTTCAACACATGTCCCTTGTGTGACACACAACGGGGATAATAGAGAGGAAAGGGTCTGAACGCTTTAATTTACCCCTTTCATGAATGGGAGGGATTTCATTTTGATGGCCTATTTGAATGTATAGACAATTTGGAGTCCTTCTCTGAGCAGAGATTCTGATCTTAATTACTTCGTTAATTAGCTGGGATTCAGAGGGAGAAGCCTTGCCCTATCCACAGTCCCACTGCATTGCTAAGGGGCCTCCTCGGAAGCCCTCACATCCTCGCTCCTATTTCAGAGCAACAATCCTGCACTTGTGACACTGATTTGCAAGTCTGCCTTTGCTGAAGGTGGGCTTTTTTTCCTCAAATGTCAGCAAACCCCACAGAGCTCCGGCTCTCTAATTCTACTGCCTGAGGAAAACGGTGCATATCAGCTCCCCCACCACCCAACCTCTCTTCTTCCCCAGTCCGCCGTAGACTTATATCACACAGATGCATTCCACAGATTTATGTTTATTGTTTCCCAATGAAAAAGGGACAGCCGGTGCAACAATCCTGCATGCTCGTCTCACTGTGTGATAAATATATCTCCCTCGCTCCGGGTGCCGCAACTTGGCAGATCGATGGAGCATTTAGCCAATCACAAAGGAAAGCTACAGTAGGAAAGAATAAAAAAGGTCAGCCAGAAGTAGTAAGCGCTGAGCGAACTCACTGGACAAACAATGATGCTTTTCGTTTGCTCGTACTGCTCAGTTCCTCCAACGCTGCCTCGCAGGAAGGTACCACTCATGAAGGTGGATCTAGCTTCTCCTTGTACTCCATCCTGATTACACAACACCTACGGCAGTTGGTCTCTCCAACAGGCAGGCAGGGCAGAATTTGAACACAAGTAGGTGTTTTGGCATGCAGGCCATCTTGGTAGAACAGCAGGCTGACAGAAAGGAAAGGTAAGGTCCAGCTGAGGCAGCTGCTTGCTATTACCCCCCCCCCCTACTCTGGCAGGAAATAAGCAATCATTTAGTACTGACAGGTACATGCTGAACCATTGGTATCTCGGCTCTCAAACCAACAAAAATAATGGATTACAGTGGTTTAGTATTAACCTTAAGCCTCTCAAGTATCTTTGCCAAGGTTAGTGAGGTTCATACCTTTCAGAGTGTGAGCGTATTTTTTCCTGAGTAGGATAAAACATGAAGTAATACTGGTGTGGTGCAGACACGTGATACGCGAGAGAGATTTTACTCTCACGAGCAAGGATATCAGATGTACAAAGCATTTGTATTTGTGTGTACTGCAGTTGCTGCTGAGACCGAAGAAAATAAAACATAACGGCAAAAACACCGAAAAATACCACCTCAAACATGTGAGGTGCTTTCCTGCTCGTAAAAAAGAAGTAATTTAAAAGGTCTCTGGTGAGCTGTTAAAGGGCTTAGCGTATCCAACTGGATCTGGAGTGTAGCTGCAGACCTGCCTTAATGCACTGCCAGGTTACTGTTAGTGTGTGAAAATGGCAATACAAGGCCAGTATGGCTGCTTGTAGCTTTGGGCACATAAACAAGGTGGTGGTACAAGCTAAAAGCTAAGAAAATCCACTATATACTGAGTGCCACTGCCCTTTGTGTTTGCACCACTCAAGCACTGTGCTTAGCCAGGACCACCAGAGGTAAGACACCTAAGTACTCTGAAACCATGTCAGGGTGCAGCCATGAATAAAGACAAATGTTGCTGTGGTACTGTACTAAACTGTGCAACTGTGCCAGAAAGAAGAAGGATTGAAGGCACACTGAAGGCCAGGTGCTGGCTCGGTTTAGGGCTAACATAATGGTCTTTGTGATTGGTGGGGTCATCCCACAGTCCAGACTGCCAACAGTAACCACAATAACACATTGTCTACTATTCCATGTCAGTTACCAGTACACTACTATACTAGGACGGGCTGTAACACATTTAACTGTGTTTTTCCAAACAAATCCATCCAGATACAGTATTTTTGATGTGACTTAATGAGGTTTAAGAATACCAATTCCCAGTACAATGGGCAAACAGTATGTGTGCTCAAAATCCCAATAAACGACATCTGAAAAGCTCAGTAACAACATATTTTTTCCAGAAAGAATGACATGCTCTTAATCCACAGACCTAGTAGTGAACAGTCTCGTCAGCCTACATAGAGGCCGGGTGTTCCCTGGTAGAAATAGTTCTGATTAAAACAGTTAATAATATGTCTGTAGATTACCGTGGTTGTTTCAGGCAACAGGAACCAAGGGCCTCTGAGGTTCGACCGCAACTTGATACACCCAAAACAGCGGCAAATTACACTGAAAGGATAGGCAGACATAGGGCATCACTTTGGGGAAAAAGTAGAATAGAATTTTTTTTATAGATATATATATTGCTCTTAAAGACAGATGAGACCATGAGTGCACCCTATTTACAGGGCCTTTGTTTAGTGTGCTCAGGTGCTCATGGGGATCTAATAAATGTGCCAAAATAAACTAGATATTTAGTAGTTCTATTCAAAGTATTCGGTTTTCATATACACAACCAGCACGCTCCACAGTCAGAGACACAGTTAAGCCAATCATTGTAATTGTGAAAACTGAAACAGCACGTCTATCCCTAGTAATATTAATACAGTGTCACTATACCTGCAGTGACAGCTACATGTTTTATACCCAGAGCAAACACTATGGACTTTTATACTGGAGATGAAGGGAATGTGAGCCTAATAGTGGTAGACTATCTCTTCTGGGCAAGGAGATATCCTCAGTCCCCCTACCCTTAAATAGCCTTACCCTGGGCCTAAACGTACTGTTCTTTCCAGTCAAACAAATCTAATCTAACATTAGCATGGCAAATGAGACTGTGCTGAAACAGTGTCAGGGCAGACAGAAATGCCCACGTACAGACAAGAGCAAATATGCAGTCAGCTTTCCTGTTTTGTCTGTGACAGCACTACAAGCCCTGGGGCCCAAGAGACGTTTCTCCCTCTACAAACAGCTCCGCTCTCCAGCCCCAGATGTCTCATTACTGTAAAACAAGCAGAGAGATGAGCGACATCCAAGCCACTGGCCCAAAACGCTGCCTCCCTTTCAATTAGAAAGGATTAGCCTAGCCTGAGCGGGCCTTCCTGTGCTGCGATACGTTACCTTGCATTGCAAAAGACAGCCATATGTCGGACCTAAATAAATTACTGAGGAACTGAAAGCTTGGCAGGAGCAGGGGAGGAAGTTATGGCTCCACTAGAGAGCACAACAGGCTTAATAGAGGAGGATGCTGTAGCCTCTATAAAAGTTGACACCCTATGAAAGGGCATGGGTAGAGACACAGGTGCACACCTTCCCTCAATGGCTCTCCATAAATTAGACCTATAGGATCCCACAATTCCTCAGCTGATTTAGTAGTTTTCCTCAGCGTGAATTAATCAAGCAATAAAGCCGGGTCAGTGACTTTTCTGCAGTGTCATGCTTTGGCTAAGCCACCTGTACAGATCCCGTGAATTGTACTGTAGAAAGACAGATCCACCTTAACGGGATAGCCAGGCCCTCGTACCACTGCCTGCATCACTCACTTTTATGGGAATAGGGCGGCGTGGGGTTTAACAAGCGGTTTTACTCGTCGAGGGAACCGACATTACATAACCATAAAACGATGAGGTCCACAAATCACCAGTCGACTTGTGAGGCACAGTATAGGGCTGGACTTGTTGTGCAGCTCACGACCCTGCCCCCTAAACACTTTTGTGTTTGTGGGAGTAAGGGTAAACATACATACATATATATATACACACACACACACACACACACACACACACACACACACACACCATATGCCTATATTCTTTGGTTTCCATGATATTGAAATTACAGCTCTAAAAACTGCAGCTAACCCCGCCGCCCGCCACTCGCTCGTCTACATAATTTTCCAGGGACTCTGTGCCATAGCTGGAGCCACTCCGCAGACCAGGGGCGTCTGTGGTTGAACTGAGCGAGTCCGCAGGTCCGGGGAGGCAGGCAGCGAGCAGGCAGGCTCCGCTACGCCTGACATGGAGCACCCTCGCAGGGGGAACTACTGAGTAATGGCAGGGTAACATGATCCAAAGGCGGGGAGGGAGTGGGAGCAACCCTGACGCCAAAATCATAGCTGTGGGATGAAGAGAGGGAGACACACAAATGTGTTTGCAAGAAAGATCCGCAGGGGGATGAGAGGCTGAGGAGACAGTGGGTGGGATCGAGCAGAAGAAATGAGCTGCATGTTAGACAGTATATTTGGGAAGCGGCCAAATGACAGGGGATGAAAGTGAACGCCTTTCATCCACGTGCTGCACCCACCGCTGGGTGGGAGGGACCAGAGAGGAATGACACGGCGTGGGCTTGGTTTTCTAATTCACAAGCCTGTCTCAGACAGAACAAACACACAGAGGCCCAAAATGACTCGGATTTTCCCTAATGTCTGACACTAATTGAGAAATTTAGGTTGGCAAATGTTAATAAATGCACCAGGAATTAACCTGTCTCCACAGCAATGGCAAATCATTTAAATTCATCTGGTGCATGATGTCCCGGCCAACTTTTTTGGCCCCCACACCTGATTCTCTTTTTAAAATATTGAGTTTCTGTCGAAAACAAGTCGTGATCCAATACTTGTATTTTGCTAGACAATAAAGCTGCACACCAGGTTTTGTATTTATCAAAAAAAGAACTAAGTAATCAAAGTAGAGCAGGGCAGATAAAGGATTTTCAAGGCTGACACCGATATAGAAATATTTGGTTATTTAAAAATCCAATATTCCGATATAAAGGCCAATATATATTTTTTTTAAAAATCCTAAAAAGTGTAACAAAACATAAACCGATTTCCCTAACATTAGTTATTTGTAGTAGTATATGAGTTCCCACTAAAAGTAAAATAATCACGTGTGTTAATGTCACAACAGAACATCAAAATATATTAAAGTTCTGAAAAAAATACAAACATAAGATATGAAACTTAAAAAAATATATAAATACATAAAAAAAAGAAAAGAAAAAAAGAGTAATGCCAACAGGGACGTTGTAGAGCGTCCTCTGGTGGACAAACTATGTAACACCAACACTCATAACATGGTTGACCGTCCATTTAAAAAAAAAAATCTGAATCAATTGTCCTTATAAATAATTCTAATAAACGAATATTAAAAAAACAAATCAGCCATTATAAGTGCTGATACTAATAGTTTGGGAAATGTCTAATATCGGCCCGCCAATATATCTGCCAGCCTTTTAAACAAAGTAACTAAAACAAGTCACACTTTTAACTAAACTAAAAGCCATTTTTGTAAAACTCACATATAAAGCTACTTAGAACGATGTAGAATTTACTGACGTGAATTGGCCGATCCCTGATCAGTTAGAAACTGACCATATCGGCTTCGTTCTGATGATTTCGATCCGACAAGGACATACCTAACCTGGAGCATACTTTATTTTTATTCCTATTATTAGTAGGGCTGGGTACCAAACTCAGGGTTTTTTTTCGGTACTGACCGAATTACGTTATGAATTACGATTCAGTTGAAATCATACGGACCAGCGCGAGCTCATCTGTCCTCTCTGCATGTCGACAGCGAGCGGATCTCTGACAAACACACGCACACACGCAGAGGTGTGGTGCGGACGGAGCGGAATGTCGACTTTGTTCAAGTCACAGTGAGTCACGGCTTCCGGTAAAGCGGTTGCAAGTGTGGTTACACTTTTAAAAACTCCACGTAGACAGCGTATATAACGGCCGAGGTGTTATGGGTTAACGTTACACTTCCTCTGTGACAGGCAGGCACCACAGTGATCACAAAGCCCTGTTGACTGACTGACATAGGAGCAAAAAATGGTACCCAACCCTAATTATTAGGGCCCGAGCGCTGACCAGCCATCGGTAATTTTTATTAATATTCTGCCAAATTAATCTATTTTGGAGGGCTAATGATGCTTGAAAATGCCCAAACTGTGCACATGCATCCTAACTGGTCAAAATGTTGAGATTTTTATTCTCGTGCTTGGGTGTGTCCAAGGGTCAGCATGATAGACATATGGACAGTATCATGTCCAAAATAAAATAAATTGCTCTTGGGGACATCCCTTATATCCAACAGGAAGTCAGAAAACAGTCAGACAACTCCCAGAACTCCAAGGGCCCTGTGAGCTCCAGCTTACTGTGTGCCAACATGTTATTGTGCTAATTTCATTGAAAACTATTACCGACTAAAGACAGCCCCTGTGTCAAAATCACATTTTAAGGCATTAAAAAGATAAGTTGACCAATATCCCTGAAGAAAAGACATTTAACCCTCATGTTGTCCTTGGGTCAAATTTGACATGTTTTCAGTTGTTTTTGCGCATAAAATGGGCTGTCGAAATAAGCGCCGAAAATATAAACAGTAAAAATATCAAAAGACTTTGATCAAAAAAAGCACCCACAACACTGAAAGAGTGACAAAAATCTTGTAAAAAGCGATAATAATGTTGAAAAAAAGTGACCAAACGTTTTTTTTCCCATGGCTGACGGGAAGACAACACAAGGGATAAAGAAATTCCCTGCCAACAAACAGAAATGCAAAATATGGCTACAAACTGCACATTTTAAAATATCTATACAAAAATAGAAAATGATGAAAAACCCCTGATTGCAGTAACTCTCAGAGTGGCCACTACGCCACTTCTTCATGATAGTGGCAGAACTCAACTTCCTTTTTTTAAAGTCTTTATTCACTGAGAACAAATTGTGTTAGCAACAGCTGCTCAATGCTTTAAGGTCCTTGAAACTGGTCTGTAATAAAAGTAGAGATGTTCTGATACTGTATTTTCCTTCTCGATACCTAAACTTGCATGACTGCTGATACAAAGTACTGATCCGACACCAGTGTTTTTAAAAACACATGATTTATGATGTTTAAAACGGCTGTGTACTACTATCCCTGTATGAATGTGATCTGAGTTCTATCTTTATTGGATCAGCTGGCTCAGATTGAACTCTTTGTAAAACAAAAATAACACAAATACCTATGTTACAGTCCACAAAACTTTCTTACATCTACTTTGATACTAAAATACTTTAAAGTAGATTTTCTTCTAGGATAAATAATGTGGTATCCGATCGGTGCATAACCTCCATATCGGTATCGAAGCCTCTCTTACAAATCGTCTATTCTGCTGTTGGCCGTGCTCAAGGGGCTGATCTCTCACTCCACTGTGAGAGATCATATATTTTAATATATATCAGCCGATATATTGGAAAATCTGATTTTTAAATCACCAAATATTTGTATCAATATCGGCCTTAACCCTCCTGTTGTCCTTGGGTCAAATTTGACCTGTTTTCAGTTAAATGTTGGGGTTTTTTTGTCACAAAAAAAAAGTCTGTCGAAATAAGCGTTACAGTAAAAAATATATATATAAAAAAAAGCACCCACAACATTTAAAAAAAAGTGACCAAAAGAAGTTTTTTTCATGGTTGACGGGTAGACAACACATGGTTAGAAATCCTTTATCTGTCGGGCACTACTGAAGTCCATTTAAAAGAAATGGCTGATTTAACCCTTTGATGTATCATAAAGGCATTATTACAATAAGGGAAATGACAGATGTGAAAAGTAGCAGCCAGCTACAATGACCATCCAGGTCCGACGCTGCATCCACCTCGCAGGACGCTAACCCACAACGATGAACAACACGGTTTCCTGGAAGTGGAACATGGCCAGCAACCACGCTAATGCTCAGAGGTGCAGCCTAATATTAGAATGGGCCATAGCTGCCTGCAGCCCACAAATCCAGTAAAAGTCAGTCGTTAGGCTTCACATGTCATTTTCATTAACTTTTCTTGGAAACAGGAGTCTGGCAAGAGCACCAACTTAGCAGAGAAAGAAACGTTCACCAGACTATTTCCCTACCACATCCTCCCTTTTTCCATCCACAATATGGTCTCCATTCATTATTCAGACTAGAGATGCACTTTCCTTGTTCTTCAACTCGCCCCTCGTGACGTCTTTCGGCAGCACTTAACTGATGGGTTATATATCAGCTGCTTATAATTCAGGTATAACAACAGAAAAATGTGAAAAGACCACTTCAATGGTTTTAATCAATTAGGCTAAATAGGCTGATGGACTTTCTAATTTTGTTCTAGGTTTTCTTCCAAAACCTACACAAGGGGATTCTGTCTTTGAATGCCTCAATGAATTAGCCCGTGTATTAATGTTTTTAGGGGAGTGTTGCATTTTAATTCAGTCAATATTATGCCCATAACGTAGAGATGCCATAATTGAAAAAGTAGGCCGAGACCTTCTTTCCTTAGACCAACCTGCAAGCCGCTGTTTTCTGTATTATCATACTCATCATGCAAAACAACATTTGGGAACGCTCTCGGCTTGTTTGGCATTACCTACCACTTAAGACTCTTACTTCAAAGCCTGCAATGAGTGGCGCGTCATGTAAAAAAAAAAAAATCTTGTGGGTCATGGTAACATGATCTTAGTTATGATTGAGCGGAAATGCTAGACAAGCATCTAAGTTTCCTCTGCCTGCTTCCCCCCCCCCTCATCTAGCCACATGTGAAACCACACTGCTCGCCAGCCAAAGTAAACGCTCCTGTTGGTCACATGGCATGTGTTTACACTGGATTCTGTGTTGCATGCCAACCCTTTACTCATATCCTGGTGATTAATGATATCACATAGTAGAATTCGTCTTTTATAATCATTGTATGCGATGAACCTTAAAGTGTGAGACATTTCCCACAGTTAGCTGCAAGATAAAGAATGCCATTGCAGCCAAATTCTAAAGAGAGAGAGAGAGAGAGAGAAAGAGAGAGAGAGAGAGAGAATGTGAGTGTGAGTGTGAGTGTAAGTGTGAGTGTGAGTGTTTTCCTCACACTGACTCATCTATAAAAAGGCAGAGAGCTGCTCTGTGTCTGCAAAAAGATCTTTTAAAAATGTATGTATAGGCTAACCAATTTTCCAAGCGAGCAGCTCGGAAAAGAAGAACGAATGTAAATGCTGTGTAATTCATCAGAGGAACTGTACCCACAATAAAAAGCTGATTAATGTGTTTCTGACTGGCTGGGGCCCGTGCTCGGGCTTGTGCCTTAAATGAACTGTCACTGAAGTGACCCGCGCTTGTGTAACATGACACGTTCGTACAAAGCAAACAAACAAACAAGGCAGCCACTCAAGTCAGAGAGGGACATTTTGTAAAGTCTAGAGCAATAAAGAGTCAGTTCACCCAAATTAAAAAAACTATTTTGCCACTTCGCTTTAGTGGTGTTCATTTTTAGTTGACTAAAATTAAAAACAAAACGAAGGTTTCAGAAGCTATCACAACTTACTTCTTTGTATAATCCACAGAAAACACGGCCAGCCGTTGTCATTAGGGACGCAACTAACAACCACTTTCGTTATAAATTGACGTGCCGTTTGGTTATTATTTGGTCTGTAAGACATCAGAATATCAGAAAACAGTGCGAGATACTTATCACAATATTCCAGAGCATTAGGGGACATCTTTAAATGTCTTGTTTTTCTCCAACCAACGGTCCAAATCCCCAAATAATCAATTTTCTATAATATCAACTAAGAAATGTAGCAAATTCTCACATTTTAGAACCTGGAAACTATGACATGTTGGGCATTTTTGCTTTATAAAATGTATTGGCCTTATTTATTGATTGTCAAAATAGTTGCTGATTTATTTTCTTTTTTTCAGCTTTAGTTTTCCTAGTGAAAAGTTCTTTGGTAGAAAGTAGGGTGTGCATGACATATCAACTCAATATCGCCATCGCGATATCACGTTGCACAATATTATATGAAAAGCGCCACAATAAGCCTGCAATATTGTCC
Organism: Etheostoma cragini; assembly: GCF_013103735.1. Lineage (NCBI taxonomy): Eukaryota > Metazoa > Chordata > Actinopteri > Perciformes > Percidae > Etheostoma > Etheostoma cragini. Next base: position 6,298,776 of record NC_048428.1, on the reverse strand, counting down.
GTAGACTGTGGCTTAACGTGTTCCATTTAGAGACCGCCTCAAACGCTATAACGATCCCGTTTCATTGGCCAGTTACCGGCCCATTGCATGTTTAAGTGCACGTCAACGCACGGGGCCACTACGTGACAAACTATGGAGCGTACCGTGTGTGTGCATATTTCAACAGAGTGACATGGTAAGTGAAGCAATAGAGACAAAAAAACAGAATGAATCTGAGAAGGGAAAGACAAGTTGTGTCCTGTTCATAAATGTATACTGTCCAACCAGTAAATGTCCTGTTCTGTAGACATGGTCCTTATTTATATAATTTATACTGTCCAACCAGTAAATGTCCTGTTCTGTAGACATGGTCCTTATTTATATAATTTATACTGTCCAACCAGTAAATGTCCTGTTCTGTAGACATGGTCCTTATTTATATATTTATACTGTCCAACCAGTAATTGTCCTGTTCTGTAGACATGGTCCTTATTTATATAATTTATACTGTCCAACCAGTAAATGTCCTGTTCTGTAGACATGGTCCTTATTTATATAATTTATACTGTCCAACCAGTAAATGTCCTGTTCTGTAGACATGGTCCTTGTTTATATATTTATACTGTCCAATCAGTAATTGTCCTGTTCTGTAGACATGGTCCTTATTTATATATTTACACTGTCCAACCAGTAATTGTCCTGTTCTGTAGACATGGTCTTTATTGATATATGTACAGTGGGTACGGAAAGTATTCAGACCCCTTTAAAATTTTCACTCTTTGTTTCATTGCAGCCATTTTCCAAAAATCA
>NC_048428.1:6268084-6297887 GCF_013103735.1 Etheostoma cragini | reverse complement strand
TGTAGACATGGTCCTTATTTATATATTTACACACTGTCCAACCAGTAAAACATGTCCTTCTCTGTAGACATGGTCCTTTTTCATTTCTTAATGTTAAACCAATCCAATATGATTGTCAGTTTAAATAAACCTTGTGTTATAAGAAAACTTATTTTATTTGTTATGAAGCGATTTGTATGCGTTTTCCCGTAACTTTTGGAATTGTACATGTTAAATTATATCAAAATTCATAATGGTAACGCAATATTTATAATCTATGTCGCAATATCACATTTTGTCAATATTGTGCAACCCTAGTAGAAAGTAGAACAGAACAGTGTGTTGTGTGGATTACCTAAAGTTACCTGGAACCAGGACTGTTGCCATGGATTTATACAAATGTTGCCATAACGTGTCCATTTTTGCTGGAGGCAGAAGTCTCAGTGACAGATGGACAAATAAAACCAAGTGAACTGACCCTTTAACCTTTTTGGAAGTTTGCATGATGTTTCCATGAGCCAAACAGACAGCAGGACACCCCACACAGTGTGTTTCCATGCACAGCAGTAACCAGATTATGCCAGTTCTCCCCGTATACACGAGGCGAGACGCATGACAGAGTAACTCTACCTCTGCTACAGTAGGTGGCGCTCTGCCAACGTACAACTAGCCGTTTCTTTCGGTTGACCTATGTAAAAATGACACAGACTGTCACTAAATTAGCCAAACTAATATTTCATATACACATTGTCACAGCGCAGGACAGCACAGTGTTCTCGCTAGATGACAACTTGATCAACTCAAATCTAACCAGTGTCGAGTGGAATTAGCAAGCTAACGTTGTTAGCGTAAGCTAACATCAATGTCAGCCGGGGGCCGAAGCGAGGTCGCTGCTCGGTCCACTTTTTTGCCGAGACACGGTGTTGACACTGACATGCCCGGAGGTGGACGACCTGTTTAGCCAATCCCCCGATGTCCGCTGCTGCCTCGGGCGGAGTAAAACAAGCAAAACCCGGGCTCTGTGCCGCCGATGGCCCGCTAATTCAGTCAATGCTGTATATATTTGTATGGTGTCAGAGCGATGACCATGACTTGTCACTCCCCGATGTAAGTCAAGTGCCCTCTCCGTCTCTGCTGATTGGTAATGATTGACATTTCTCTTGCACAGCTACTAGAAGAATTTCAAACACGTTGCCCGCGTCACATCTACGTCTTCAGGCTCAGTTGGAGGCTGCGCAGTAACTCCCAGCCATCACCGTTAAAAGTGCTTCTAAAAAAGTGCTTCCTTCACTGGTCTCCGTCCAGAACAACGGGATCTGTTGGTCCACCTCTTTAACTGTCAATGGTAATACCCCGGTTACTAAAGAACTCCTCTACCTCCTTTAACCGGGTTACGAGAACTCCGATTTTAAACGGGGTAAGGTGTTTGCATGGCGTTTGAGAAATCTGAGTATTGCCATAACTCGAATATAATTAGTTTTTTTACTGATAACGACAACCACAATCAAACTGGAGCGTGTGCTGGAGGGAAAGTAAGTGTCAACTGTGTTAAACTATGGTAATCAAGAATCAGCATGGAGCAGGTGTTGGCTGTGTCGTGGGAGTTTCTGGTATGAGTGTGTAAGTTGTACCAAATGCGAAAGAGTGTTTTCTGATTTGTGTGGTGTGACTTGCTTTCCATCATCAGCACTAAATACTGCTGATACAGCAGTTTTTTTACACAAAAAAAACACAAAAAAAGATGATAACAGTGAAAGAGTTTTTCTCTCTACAGGTCCTAATAATGTTGCCCTAAAATGAGTTTGTCACAGTCTGACTCACACAAGCAACTGAATCCGTGTGTTTGTTCTAGGAACCTACCAGTTCTGAGAGTGTTAACAGTAAAAGTGAAACCATTATTATAAAGAAAATTGTTTGGTTTTTTTCCAGTCAACTTTTCCTGCAGAAAAGAGCCAAGAAATGTGGGGTTGGCTAACCTTTTACGGTGTCTTTTTTGTGAAAAAAAACTGAGCTGGCGCTGATAGTAAAATAATAATAATAATAATGATGATTATTATTGTACGGTTGTATCTGGAATAGGAAAACCATGAAAACTCTCTGAAATATACTGTACACCCCAGTGAGGTAAATGTCCTGTTCTGTAGAAATGGTCCTTATTTATATCATTTATACTGTCCAACCAGTAAAACATGTCCTGTTCTGTAGACATGGTCCTTATTTATATCATTTATACTGTCCAACCTGTAAAACATGTCCTGTTCTGTAGACATGGTCCTTGTTCATACATCTATACTGTCCAACCAGTAAATGTCCTGTTCTGTAGACATGGTCCTTATTTATATCATTTATACTGTCCAACCAGTAAAACATGTCCTGTTCTGTAGACATGGTCCTTGTTTATATATTTATACTGTCCAACCAGTAAAACATGTCCTGTTCTGTGGACATGGTCCTTATTTATATAATTTATACTGTCCAACCAGTAAAACATGTCCTTCTCTGTAGACATGGTCCTTATTTATATATTTACACACTGTCCAACCAGTAAAACATGTCCTTCTCTGTAGACATGGTCCTTATTTATATATTTACACACTGTCCAACCAGTAAAACATGTCCTTCTCTGTAGACATGGTCCTTATTTATTTCTTCATGTTGAACCAATCCAATATGATTGTCAGTTTAAATAAACCTTGTGTTATAAGAAAACTTTTGTTTGTTATGAATTGATTTTGATGCATTTTCCCGTAACTATAACAAAATTGTAAAGAGCCAAATGTAAAAAGCCAAATGAAAGCATGCTCTAAAGCTTTTTCCTAGTATGTAACAGTAGGCCTAGAAGTAGGTCCCGCCCCCCCCCCCCAACACTATCTGACTCTCTGTTACTGGGGGATTATGTTGAAAGTTTCTCATTTATTAAACTATTGCTTAAAGTATTTAAACAAAGTTTTGCGTTGGAGTTTGTAACATTTCAAAAATCTTAATTTTGACGTAAAGATTTTCATTTTCACAGTAAATACATATTGGTTCCAAACTATATTTATTTTATTTTAAACAGTGTTTTACACGCTATGTGTAAATAATTTATTTTCTTTTGTAAACGGTATTTAAAACATGCGTTCACTCAGCTGCATTTCCTATAAGTGCTCTTCTCCATCTGTCACACACACACACACACACACACACACACACACACACACACACACACACACACACACACACACACACAGGAAAAACCAGAGATGAGACGTGCAGGATGAGCTAAATTTAGGACAGGTACACTAATTATTGTAAGTCCAATGATAAGTTAAAGTCCAATAAATCCTTTATCAAACCATATGAATATGTCCAAGGCCATGATAGGAAATGAACTAACAATGTAAAGATCAACAAGCCACTGACAGACATGTTCAAATTCTATTCATTCAATAAATGATTATTTTTTGCCAACATTTGCAGATTTCTGAGCCTTTTGGTTATGTTACTAGGAAAACTCAGCCTAAAGTAGTTTTATTCTCCCCAGAACAAGTTTCCTTTTCATAAAAAAAAAAGTAAATACAAAAACAAATCGCAACGTTTTTTTGAAACTTTCTCTGCCTCCCGCAACTTCATTGTAACAAACATACAAAAGACATTGCAACTTTTATTGCAATTTTTTACAAAAGCTTTACAACAACCTCCAAATACTGCTAAGTGAAATGTGTGAAGCAGTTCAACGTTGAAAGTGAGTGCAGCTTTGGTTTAAAAAGCCTGGATTTTTGAATGAGTTTTAAAATTGATGTATGTGGGACGGTCCCTTATTGTGGAGGATAGGCTATTCCAATAGTTATTTCCCTTCATTGACAAAACAGTTTGTCCTAAAGTGGTGCGCCTAAAAGGTATCACACGGTCCCATTTGGTGGAGGCCCTTGTACTACCACCACTCTCAAATCTTTGAAAGAAATCATTCAGTGGGGGAGGGGCACAAAGACGTAAAGCCTAATATCAGTTATCAGTTTCATTAACTAGTAATAATAGGTGTTGGTATCGGCCTTGAAAAACCATATCAGTTGATCCCTAGACCAGATCCCTCCAAAGTACGCCAAATGTAAAAAGCCAGATGAAATCCTGCTCTAACAGTAGAGCTTGTCCTAGTATGTAACAGTGGGCCTGAAAAGCACACCAAGGAAGTGCAGTTTCTGTCCTGTTAGCTCATGTGGAGCACCGGGTTCACTCAGCTACAAAAGCAACATGTCAGCAACATTTCAATGACAACACAAAAACTCCCTCTAGGCGAGCTGTCCTGAAGCTGCCTCTAACCTTTGACCTCCCTGTGCAGAAGTGCCAGAATCTATTAGGAAACACAGAAAAATAACTTTTCTCCATGCATCACAAACCAATTGTACCTTTCTCTCCCGATACTGTTTCTAGGCAATTTATTTTCGGCTTTTTGGGGCAAAAAAACCCCCAAAACTGACAGGATCTGAGAATGCAACTCCAACCACAAATGTTAAAGGGATACTCCACCAATTTAGTATTAAGCTTTGTGTCAGTAGAAACCTGGTAGTATTTTCAAACGGCCGTGCTCCACTTCCTCATGTCCCGCTGAGACGACAGATCTCTGTATTGTGTGTCGGGTGGGGGGGGAACTCAGATGACGATTTTTGCGTCATCTGAGTTTTTTCCGGAGGCGTTTTTGCCCAGCGGTTTTAGACTACAAGCCAGCTAGTTCTGCATGTTTTGAACCCGCCTACAGGGGGTTGGAGCCGGAGCGAGTCGCATATCAGCCATCTTGGAGCTAAGCTACAGCTCTCTCTTTTCAGCAGTAAACTGAATTGTGTGCATTCAAACTACGGCACGTGTACCACAAGGATACATAGATACAGATTGCAGGAATATGCAGGAAACTTTATTACAGATGGAATACTATTCAGGGTAGCAGCTGTTGCCATGGTCCCGCTCCACGTTCTGTGATGCCATGTTCATCTGCTCCACTCTGCGGTGCCCAGCTACGTCCTGCTACGTCCTGCTGTGCCTTGTAATGCTGCACAGTGTCCTGCCATGCCATGAACTACTACAAAGAACTGCTACCAACTACTATTTCTTTCTATTTTTGTTATTTCCACTCTTCATTCTAACCCCAACCGGTCGTCAGACACCGCCTACCAAGAGCCTGGGTCTGTCCGAGGTCTCGGCCTAAAAGGAAGTTTTTCCTCGCCACTGTCTCACTGTTGCTTGCTCTGGAGGAGACTACTAGAACTGTTGGGTCCTTGTAAATCATGGAGTGTGGTCTATCTGTAACGTGTCTTGAGATAACTCTTGTTATGAATTGATACTATAAATAAAATTGAATTGAATTCAATTGAATACTCAACACACTACAGAGACTAGCCCTTCAGCCAGCGGTGTCGCCCGATGCCTCTAGCAGGGTAAGGGAACATCCACGGAAACGCCTAACGAGGGCACGAGTTCCAGCTAGGTGGAAAGCTAACGCTAGCCGGCCACCTGTCCCAGCCATCCTGCTTGCAAATGTCAGCTCATTAGACAACAAACTGGACTACATGCAACTTCAACAAAACTCCTAACTTGAGTTCCAAGTCCCAGAGACTGCTGTGTTTTTGTTACTATGGAAACATGGCTGAACAATAGTGTACCGGACTCCGCTATCTAGCTAGCGGGCCTGCCAGCCTTCCGAGCCGATGCTCTAGTCTATCGGGTAACATCGTGGAGGTGGGCTGTGCCGGATACTGACTGGTGGAGAGATAGAGGGGGGGGGGGCTTTTATCCAACTACTGCTAACTGCTGGTGGAGTTCGTGACCGGTAAATGCCGACCATCCTACATTCCACGCAAATTCACGGCTGTGTTTATACTCTGTGTTTACATCATACTCCCAGCGTTAATGCTACCATTGCGTTAGCTAAACTTTACGGAGCCTGTAATGTGTGTGCTCTAAGTGTAGACTGTTTTGTGTGTCGTTTTTAATATAATGTCGTTTTTTATATTTTAAATGTGCAACACTACTTGAGCCACGCTGAAACGTTGTTTGGGTGTATGGTTGAAATGACAATAAAACACACTAGAGTTGAATGCCTCACTGTCTGTCTAAGTCAGTATATGTAAGGCGTGGCTTGGGAGTGGACTATTCATGCAGCGAAGCAAGTGCATTCTGGGATTTGGTGTCTTTCATCCACATGAGCCCAAAACACATTTTCTGGCTTTTCTCGGCATAGAAGGCACCCATTTTTAGAAGAATTTCACATTTCCACTACATAAGTGACCCAATTTATAGATAGATTTATCTTTTCAACTGTGAAATATCCCTTTAAGTGATAAATACCCTTTAGTGGGGATGGGTGATATATACGTAATATCTTCTATCACAGCCTACAGAATTGTTAATAACAATACAGTAGATATTCTGAAATCTCAATTTGGAAGCCATATAGACAGTCTATAAATCAAAATAATCAGTTTTGCACCCAAAAAAACTTCAATTAACTGCAACAATTTGATGCAAAATATACTGTCAATCCAGTCCTGCTGCATAGTTTGTCTACACAGCCATAGACAGCGTATTAACATCTACTGGCCACATCTCTCAGAGTTAAAAATCTGTATCATCTTCCACAAGTGCAATAAGATAAGACACGTACGTGTAACTGCAGTATGTCTTCTGTTTCAACAGGATCACGTGTTTGGTCTTTTCCATTCCTGCTCTAACTGGACAACACTGCATTTAGAATTTATTATTGTATTTATTATTGCACCAACTTGACCTGGGCGATACGGAGAAATTCAAATATTACAATATTTTCCGACCAAATACCTCAATATTGATATTGCGCGGATTTTGTCGGGTGGACAAATTATGCTTTCACAAAATATAAACACAACGTAGGCTACAGGTGCACACGCAGCACTGCTGACTTCTTATCATGACTCATCAGCACTGCTGACTAAGTAGTCATTTAATCTCATTACTGTGCAATATTTAATACTCAGGACTTTTGATACACCAATAACTAGATTCATTGCATAACGTGTATACAAACCCTTTAGCTTTCTTACTATTTTATGTATGTATATAGTTGCTCTCGGGACCTGTGCACCACTTTCCCCCCCTCTCTTTTTATCTTCTTCTTCAGCAGTTAACTTTTATGTTTTTATATTTCATGTTGACACTGTAAAAGTTTTGCTTTAATCTCGTTGCACAAGTACTGCACTTGTGTATAATAACAATAAAGACATTCCATTCTCTTCTATTCTTCCTGGCCTGTAAAGCGGCTTTGAGTTTTGGAAAAGCGCGTTATAAAGTCAGTTTATTCTTATTATTATTGCTGACATTCAGTTGAGGTAAAGCCAGTCTTTAGCTTGTTTCCAGCACAGTAACAGGCAGTACAATGTCTGTTTGCACATGTCTCAGGTAGTTGGTGTCTGTGTACACAGAGCTCACTGCAGGGAATCCTAGCCTGATGACGTATGTCTGCGATGCACAGCTGCAGGGTTAGCTGCAGGCCTGCTCTTCATTAGACACACACACACACACACACACACAGCGTCTCTGATATCTCTCCGCTGTTTCTTGCACGTGCACTTTCACGTAAAGTCAACCCTTATTGAAGACTGTTATTTGAGTTTCAAGCTGCTATTCGTTGTGTTTATTACAGACCAAAGCCAGAGGTCCTTACTGCTGCATGTAAATGCTACCGTGATAAGCCCTGTTCGGCTTCGTTTTCTCTCTCTAACAGCAGCGGGCTGGGTGTAAATGTTGGATTAACTTTAAACATGTCTCACCTGGGTCCCCAGATATGTGGAGGAAGCGCCTTCAAGCTACGACAGGCTCATTTTTTCGTAAAAACCGTCGATCCTCATAACTCTGTTTCTCTCCAGCCATTTTGAGCTAAACCGTCAACTTGATCCAGCGGGTGGAACAAATATGACAAAGTTATTAATTAATTGCATTTCTCGGCTTATGCGTACCAAAATAATAAACAGAGTCAAATAGACTACGTGTAGGTGTTAATAGTGAACAATGTGTGTTTGAAAAGGGCGAGGGAGCTTCATCCTGCAGTCACAATTTCCTTTGAAACCCCGTGTAGACAGAAATGGTACGGCTCGTAAAATTCCGGGGACCTACTTTGCTCCGCTCTGTCCATTCAGCCAATGAGCGGCTGTGTAGTAACCTGTAGCGGAACAACACAGCGCTGTCGCTGTCAGACAGCTGAGAGGACGTCAGATACGTGAAAGCAGTCTGGGAAATAGGGAATGTAGGACGTGGTAACAACAATGTAACGTTACCGTAGCCCCGCAGGAAAACACCCTTTTTTAAATGAAACATTGGTGCATTTAATTTGGTCTTGCCAATATACCAAAAAACTATTATCACATTTTATTGCTGTTCATATTTACCCTAAATTTACATTACTTTGGGAAAATGGACTGTTTTGATTCACTCAATATGATAGAAAGCTTTATTCAGGGTACTACACGATGCATTTAATAATTATTTAACATACTGTAAGTCAAAGTTTTTGAAAAAGAAGCCACATTTTTTTGAACTGGCTACCAATATTACACAATACGTTGTTTCCATTTCTACCAGTACAAACAAAAAAGCTGTTAGATCGTATGACCTTTGTAAGCTTTACAAAAAGAAGTGTTTTGCTTTTTCTTTTCTTTTAGTAACTCCCTGGCTCGTTTAGAACGTAGACTGTTAGGAAGTACAGAAGATGTTGGATCCTACTATTTGTCCACATTCTTCAATGAATTTGGACTTTAAAGAAAACATACACTCACACATGACGTCAGTTCCTTTATTTCAGTACCATGATGTAACAAAGATGAGTATCAAAAGAAAAAATACTCTCTATGCAGGATAAATGGCCTCCGTTGTTGTTATGTTATTCTGTATTGATGACTGGATGTGTGCGAGTGATGAGCTCATTAGGCTTTTCCTCTGCTGATACTGATTCGGATTACAGGCTGATTATGTCACGGCTAATGCCCAAGCTCCTTAATATGACCAATATCGGTGTTGATACCAATCCAACACATCAGATCTCCGCATACATGTTTGAAAAGATTTTCATTTAATAGTGGGCAATTTAGTTCATTGTATTACAACCAAATCCCATGTCAGTTGGATAGAACGATTTACTTTATTGCAAATTTGTTTGGGAATTTGCAACACTGAAATACAGAACCATCTAAGGCAAAGATTAGATTTATTACTTACATAGATAATCCTTCTAGTCGCAGGAGGGAGTTTTTTTCTAAGCCTGCACATGTTTATGTCTTACAAGACATACATACATTGGACATATTGTCATACACACTCAACATACATGTATGTACAGTATATATTAATATACACATATTCATATTCACTGTGAGCGGACCATTAGAGACGATGTGACCGGCAGGTAACGTTAACTGGTCCCCATGTCCAAACAACGTTCTATTATAAACAATAGGTAACCCAGCAACGGCGATCATGAGCTTGTCCTCAGAATTTTGTCCTCCTCAGACAGTAGATGGTGTACCTGGGTCCCTCTGGTTTCTGCCAGTTCTGAGCTGATGTCACTGCTGGACATCTTCCGATTTTGAAGGGAAATAATCTTGATGTGTTTTTCATCTGCTGCACTAAGTTTCTTTGGCCGAGCCCTGCGTCTACGATCCTCAACGTTGCCCGACGTTTTCCTCGTGTACCTATAAGAATTGATGCTGGTTTGAAGGCAAAGGGTAGTAACACCAATATTGATGTGATATAGATTTTTCTTTTGTCCACTTACTTTGCATTTTGTAAATTGATCAACATTAATGATCATTATTTATATTTTTGAAAACATTCCACACCTGCCTAAGACTTTTGCACAGTACTGTTTTATATATACACACACACGTCTATATATAGTTATAGTACAATACCCTGTTGAGGGCATGTCCTTTAATCCTGCTACGGCAGAAGGGACAAATCTCCACCCAAAACCGGCCCTCCTCCTAAGAGCTTGGCCGTGTTTAAAGAGAGAACGTGTTACAAAATCTAGCTTTCATTTATACCCACAAGCATGTTAGTATTAGTACAGTAGGGTACATACTGTATACATTGCAAGGAGTGTTATACTGTACTACAGTATATCCAACTGTTTCCACTAAAGTTGCAATCTTATTGCATATTTTATTCCTACTGCAATATTAATTACTTAACAGTTATAATGATATTTTTTTTATTGTTTGTCAGTTTTTATGATGTGTGTGAAATATTGCAATACATTATAGGATCTGTTATGACACAAATTCATACCCATAAACACACACATTTAGACATGCATTGGAATTGACACACAAACATCCACACACATTCGCCCTTTTTACTGGTATTTCACACAACGTTCTTGATGCAATGAAGCATGGTGTTGTTAGTTTTGCAATTTGAGTCACCTGGGGCTACACATGTCCTGTTCTGTTAACCACTGTCACAGGCCTCAGTGTATAGTCTGTGGCAGGTGGTGACACTTTATGCCTGTGACTGTGAATGTGTGTGCGCGTGTGTGTGTATATGACAGAAAGATGGAAAAAGATGTATTAATGCTACTTAGGATGTCTCTGTCTTTTTCTGTCTCCCTTTTAGTCTCTCTCACACAGCAGCAGTGACAGAGGCCTTGAGAACAAAGACGTGTAATCAGGAACTTCAGTACAGGTGTTGTCACTGCTGCGTTTCTGAAAGGCTCTGTTTCATGCTGATAGTGCTCGGCGAGTAATATCAACCCTTCTCATCTCCCAAAACAGGATATGAAAGACAGTTGCCTTTTTCTGTTACCCTTGATGAAACACTGAGGTATCACTCACTGGCATATGTGCCTTATTACTGTAAGCAACACTTTAAATAAAGTCTTAGGTATCACTGTGAAACATATGTTTAAACATTCAAAAATGATATTGGATTCTCAGTGTGTGTGTGTGTGTATGTGTGGCTGTAGATTGAACTCTTGGCTATATGAGCTAAGAGCTTCTTCTTTTAAAAAACACATAAAGGTCTTAACTGTTGAAAAAAAATAGTTGTGGCATCCCTGTTTTGGGATCAATACAAGGATCTTTAGCTCAGGGCCAAATAAAATTAAGAATTGCTTTAGGATAATGACAGTATCGACCAGCACTCAGTAAAGCGCTTCAAGCTGCGGCGGGTTAATTCCCATTTATGAAGGTGTTCAGGGAGCCAGTCTGAGTCAGGTTTGACGGTCAAAGTAATTCTCTCCAGCGTGGTGCTGCTGTAGCACTATGCACAGCACCAACTTTCCATCTATACCACGCTTCCACTTGAACCTCGACTGCAATACAATTCACATGTTCTATGGAAACTCAGACAAAGACCACACTAGTACAATTCAACTACTGCAAGGTTAAGGAACAATCAAGCCTCTCCATTGGGTGATGTAAGTAATATGTTATATCACAGTCTATAGAATTGTGAATAACAACACAGTGCATATTCTGAAATCTCAATTTCAATTTCACCCAAAAGTCCTGAGGTGACTCATGGAGGTCATTACAGGTCAGTCTAAGTTATGGTCAGGTTAGGCTACACTGTTGGTAAGACAGTGTAATATAATATAATAACCCAATAACAGCTTAGAAATAATGGTTAGGCAAACAAACAGAATTAGCTCTTTTATGCATGTTGAAACAACTGCTTCCTCTGAGGTCTGAGGACACTAAGAATTCTCGCCAAATCCAAAAGAAGTTCTTCCTCTTCTTTTCAAGCTGATGCATTTTTTAAGCAAGGTACTTTGAGTGAGCATTCCTTGTTGCGTATTCCCTCTGTGAATAGAAGTAATTTACCTTGCTCATTATGTGAGACGTTGAGGTGTTTTGATGTTTGGAGATGAAAATGCTTTGAGATGAAATATTCATTTTTTTTAGTTGGCTTAATTATGTATGTGTCCACTGTCAAGTTGGAAACTGCTGCTCCTGTGAGGGATGTTTCAAGCGTACCTTTTTGCCATTGGCACAGAATACATTACCTCCTTATTACAGGAATTGCCTGGCGTACACTCAAATGCAACCTTATGGAAATATTAAATGAAGAGGCTGCACACCTCAGCGGACACACTGAATAAGCATGAGCATTGTTCGTGACTCATAATGTGAAGCTTGGGCTGATTGTCGTTTTTTTTTTACTCATTTACTGCGTCATCCTTTGTTTTAGCCAAGACTTGTCTAGTTCTTGTCATATAGACAAAGAATATACTTGCACTCTTTGTTCTTTTATTTAAAAGAACCTTATTCCAACTGTGATATAATGAGTTAGTGCTCTGGATTGTAAGCAGATGGTAGAGGTGCCTTAGGTGTAATTTGTTCAACATTGTGAAAGTCACAGTCCTGTGTGTGTGTGTGTGTGTGTGTGTGTGTGTGTGTGTGTGTGTGTGTGTGTGTGTGTGTGTGTGTGTGTGTGTGCGGTCATGTGACTAATCAGCATGTAAACCTCGGCGGGTTTTTTCATAGGGAACAGGTCAAAGGAATAGTTCAAAATTTTGGAAAATACTCAAAATGAGAGTGACAGGTGAAGATCATGACCACACTCAAGTCTGTACAGAACATATGATGCTACAGCTAGCAGCCAGTTAGCTTAGCATTAAGAATGAAATATGGGTTGGAAGTAAAGACAAAGATATAACATGTTAATTAGCGAGCTTTAGAGGTGCTTGTAGGCAAATTTGTTACCGTAGAAATGAGCCAGGATAACTGTTTACCCGTTTCCAGTCTTTGTGTAAAGCTAAGCTAACCACTTGCTAGCTCTAGCTTTGGATTGGACAGGTATGAAAGGAAATTGAGTGTTGAGTTTCATCTAACTCTTGGCAAAAAAAACAACTAACAAGCATGTTTCTGTTTTATGGAGTTGGAGTTGGGACTTTTTTTGCCTTGATTAGCATTAAAATAGGAAACAGAGGAAACTGCTAGCCTTGCTCTGCCCAAAGTTTAAAAAAAGTGCCTATCACCATGTTAAAGCTCACTAACTAACATGTTGTATCTTGTAAGTATAAGCTTTTTACAGAGAGACATGTAAAAACAGTAGGTAGTTTTGGAGGGAGTCACGTGCAGGAGCACAGTGACAATGAACAGCATCCCGGGGCCGTGTTGTCATGGTGAAATCAACAGATTTGGGATATACGTTTCTGCAACCGCTAGCCATAGACCCTGCGTAGAGAACATTTTTCTGTTACGATCCACTTTGCTTACTTGTAGAGAGTAGATATCTGTTTAGAATGAAGGTACAGCTAGCAGCTAGCTACCTTAGCTTAGCATAAAGACTGAGCCCGTTTCCTGAAAACATGTCTTTTTAAAAACTCTGGCCAGAATGGAGATTTTTGAAGTCTTTGTTTGCACGTTTCCATGTAAACTGAGACAAACGGAGGTTTAGGCAGCCGAGGAAGAGAAGAGAGAGGAAGTGATTCTGATTGGCTACCTTTTTTGTTGTTTTTTTTACTTTTGGGCTTGAGCTTCTCGTCACACTGCCACCTACAGGTTTGACATGCTCTTGACGGCATTGACGGCGTATACACACAGGTACGTGTAAACAAACCCTTTTCTGAAAACTGACAGCTGTGCACAATGTTATTTTTGAAACCGGAGAGGTTGAAATGTCCATTTATGAAACTAGCCGCCCACGTGTAAACGTAGTCTTGGAAAAAATGGGAAAATCTAGCTCTGCTCTGCATTCCTGCAGCCTTGCCAACCAGGTGTTCTCCATGGGAACTTTTTTCTGAAAAAAATATGTACTGTGGTCAACGGCGAGAGAAATCTTTTTTTGTACATCTTAGTCACCTACCTAGCAAGCTAGGAAGCTAGGTAGCTGACTTTGATGCGTTCCACACACACATGTAATGTTATTTTACCAGATGGGTTTAATCCAGTGTCTTTTTACCAGCAAGAAAACAAAAGAACAACCTGTTACGTTACAGCCCATTAAAAACAAACTGTGACTTTCTTGACTTTTATTAAATTATCTTTAAGATTGGTGCACATCACATGTGTAATTTGTGGTACAATTAAAAAGGGGTCGAAAAAGTATTTGTGTATAATTGTTTACAAAATACGCTTGCCCTGACTCCAGCTCCATACTCTCGTCCCTCGAGGGACGTCCCTCAATAAGCAGTTGTTGAGACGTTAGCCAGTTTACTGCAGTTTTATGACTGACTTTGAACATAGGCTCCTGTGAAACCATGGCTACAGCTATCGCCGTGGTCCTGCTCCACGCCCTGCTACAGCCTGCTACACACTGCCATACCCTGCAACGCCCTGCAGTGCCCTGCTACGCCATAAACTACTACATCTACTATTTCTAGTCATAGTTCCCTTTTTGCTACATCCTGCTACGAACCTACATCCCTGCAGTTCCCTGCTACGCCATGAACTACTATAACCACTATTTCTAGACATGGTTCCATTATCTTTATTGTGACTGTTATTGCCACTAGTCATTACACCCCCAACCGGCCCTGTCAGACACCACCCACCAAGAGCTTGGGTCTGTCCAAGGTTTCTTCCTAAAAAGGAGTTTTCCCTCACCACTGTAACACTAAATGCTTGGGGGAATTACTACAATTGTTGGGGCTTTGTAAATAGAGTGTTGTCTAGACCTTCTCTATCTGTAAGAAAAAGAACTTTCTTCTTTTTGGATTTTTAACTATTGTTGTGATTTGACACTATTAATAAAGTTGAATTGAATTGAGCCATTGCCAACGCCCAAACAAAGACACAAACTGTCAATTTCTGTCATTACCATCCGCGTGCTAGCTCCCCGTACTCTAAACTGAAATCCGTTCTTCCTTGCAGGAACATCATTGCAATCCATTAGTTCACAGCTTTTCCGAGGTCAAAGTCGGAAGCACGTCTGTCTTATTTGTGTCTCACTACATCAGTTGTACACACGGCCGTGTCCAACTTCTATCTGTGGACATGTTACTTTGTATGCACACAAAACACAGCGTACTGGGTAGTTATCAACTGGTATTGCTAACGGTGGCTAAACAGGATAGAGCTAACCCCACAATTTAAAATCTGAACCCCACATACAAATAACCACCCACACACACACACACACACACACACACACACCCTTACCTCTCAGCCAACTGCAGGTGCATAATATCCCGCAGCTCAATCTAATAGGAAGATGACACGCAGACAGGTTTTAAAACAGCCTCTGAACAGTGACACTCAACATTTAACAGTACAGTTTTTTCCAACTGCTTACACAAACTCTTTTCATGTCACACGATTTTTGCAACCTCTCACTTAAAGTGCAAAACCACACACCAAATATCCAAACCCATGAGCTATTTCTCAGCCTTTCACTCAGTTTTCAATTGCATGAAATACTTTTTTTTTCAAAACACTACACACGTTGCTCTACCTAAGACACGCAAATCTATCAGGAAGTGACTTGCTTTCCTTTTCCAAACTCAACCAATCAAAATGCCACGCTTATTTACCATGGCACACACACAAACACACACAGTCCTCACATGTGGAAACTTAACTGAACACTAACCAATCACTGCTTTAGTATAGCCCTTTACACAAAGGTCAAAGGTCAGATTACCTGTTTTGAACAATGGATGGCAACAATAAACAGAGAGCAAAGGAAGGATGAGCGAGGGACAGGGGATGACAACGAGGAGGAGGAGGAGGAGGAAGATGAGGAGGAGGAGGAGGGCAGATAGAGAGAAGGAGAGCCATCTCTGATGATAGCAGGGCCAAACCTATGAAAAACAAAAGAGCTTTAGATTTAGAACAACACTGTTTGTCATGGTGTATCCAAAAATGTACTAATATGAAAAAGTGTTTGCCATTTGATGCAAATGCTTCATTTTGAGATGTGCTTATGTTATTTCAAATGCAGTGTTTAAACGTAGTGTTTCATTTTGAAGGAGATGTGTGTGTGTAGCTTTGGGAATTGTTTGTAGAGATTTGAAAAAAGGAGACATAGTTAGCAGAGAGTAGATATCTATTTAAAATCTTAGCTTAGCTTAGCATAAATACAGATAAAAAGGGTGAAATATCTAGCATGGCTCTGTCCAAAGGTAAAATCCAATGCTTCTACCAACACCTCTAAAGCTCACTTCTTAACACACAATATCCTGTTCCTTCAGTCCCTACTAGAAGTGGAAGAGGAAAAGTAACAATTGGTGGTTTCACTGGTGATTACACACTGGGTTTACTGGAGTCTCTGCTGGTTTTCTGGAAACCTCACAGTAACAGCCCTATATCAGGCTTATAGTCACACTCTCGGTCCAGAAATTATCTAGCACATTACCTCCCACGTTAACCGTCTCCTGGCATATTTACAGCACAGACATGAGAACGGTATCAATATTGTCATCTAACTCTCGGCGGGAAAGAGACTATGGGTATTCCCTAACATGTCGAACGGAACATTAGATGAATATAAATCTTCTCGTTGCAATCTCAGAAAGAAAATTAGATTACCTTTAACAACTAATCCCAGGGCACAGGGGCCTGAGAACCAGAAAAAAGGGAGACAGCTGAACTATCTGCAAAAGAAAGGAGGGTACAAATTATATGTATTTTCTTTCTTCTTTTTGTGCGTGTGTGTGTGTGTGTGTGTGTGTGTGTGTGTGTGTGTGTGTGTGTGGCCTAATGTTTGTGTATGTGTTTGTGGGGTTTCCAACAGCCTGGCTTGTTGCTCTTTGGACCTCGTCTCTTTCCTGAGCCATGAAGTCAAAGCCCCGTCGCTCTTTCCAACGTTGTAAAACACGAAAATGAAACACTAGTCTTTCTCACTTTCAGTTCTGTCCAGATGTCACACGGAGCATGTTATGCCCTCCACATGTTTCTTATAGGGACTCTTGGGCACGCTTGCCTTACACCTTTGGGTTGAACACTCAAGAGGTGATCACGGTAGAACATACACGTGTACTAATCTGCACATGTATGCACACTGGAAACAGGAACATGCCCACACATAAGCATCTATTATGACAAGTTAGATCATATTTGTGATTGGGTAATATAAGTATGTTCTGTCCTTTGTGAACATCTTTGTAGGCATCTGTATATAATTTCATCAACAAGCACACATTGGGTTTTTAAAGCCTACGGTATGAGAGTAATGCCATATTCTACACATAATGCTGTCCTTTTAAATAAAGCCAGGAAAAGCTTTAGAGGAATTCAATGTTCAAAACAAATCTTGGAATGCATCACTGATCATTTCCATAACATAACTAAAAGAATCCCACTTCCACATCAGCTTACTGATCACTGCTGAGTGAGTTCACCCATCCCGAACACTTCACATTACAAACATTAAATGAGGACTATCTCTGTACATGTTTATTTCCAAAGCCGTACTGGCTGTTATGTTATTATTGCAGTCATTTCCTGTTCTGGAATTTCATTTTGGTGCTCCCTTCTCGCTCCTAAAACTCACTAGCGGCCTGTCACCCTTTCAGCACCTCTCGCTGGCTCTTGTAAAGGTGTGGGTGGCCATGGTTGGACCATGAAGTGGCTGCACGGACGCTGAGCTGTGAAATTACATTAAGCCGCCAGCCTAAGGCCCATGGCAATCCTCCCTTAATGAAAACTGTTTCACAGCGCAGGCTGCTCGGAGCACCGGAGACAATCTGTTTGACAACCGGGGCTTAATATGGAGAGGTTGAGTAAAGGGACACCGTAGTAATTGGTTGGCATTTTGGATGTTCATTTATAGTGCTCTGCTGCTATTCGTGTATAGAGAAAAATGTTCTGATGTTCCGTGAGTGTGTGTGTACGTGTGTGGGAAAAGAGTAGGTGTGCGGTATTCATATTCATCCAGTGAAAACAGCAGTGGCCTATCACAGATTGAAACCTAAGCACATACACAAACATAAACCACCCACACGCTGTTCACTCAGAGCCTCACCATTGTACCTATATAGCCACTTCGTCTCAGATGTGTTTCCTTCTAATGGAAATGTGATGCATAGATAAATACACTCACATAGGTGATCACGGCCTATTAATGGGTGTGAAAAGGTCACATTATTCATCAATGAAAAGTGAGCTCCGTCTTATCTTGTGAGCTGCCACATGTCGTTCTGCTGAGTGAAGCTGATTAATTTTCGGAGATTTCTGCCTCTACTTCAATACAATGAACGTCAAAGGTTTGTTGTTTTTGATTCTCGGCATGTGGCTGTTGCCACAGCCAGAAGAAAAGTTTAGTTTCAAAAGAAGCTGGAGGCAGAAAAAAAAAAAACTACGCTGGCTAAACTATTCAAACACAGCGGGACACCCCCGTCCGCCTGAGCTTGCTTGGAACCTCGACTTAAAAACGTACCTGTCAGCAGGTACCTGCGACTTTATTTTGTAATTGAAAACCAAAAAAGGTGAGTCGAGTAGGTACCTTGCAATGGAAAAACGCCATTTCATTTTGCAAAGGGTCTGAGGCGTACTGAAAACCAGGGCCCTGTTTAAAAAAATAGTGCTTAACCAATTGGGGAAAACAACTGTAAAGATAGAAGCTAATAAGAGTGTTAAAACATCACTATCATGCTGCATCAGCTGAATGAACAACATGATCTTGTCACTGCAGTAAACCCTCAGTTCACACGTATTATTTCGCCCCACAACTGGGAGGAAGATACCTCCAAAAATAACGCCCGATCGACTGAGTCTGGCGTCTTCTCGGAGCGTTCAAATGCTGTTCCAGCCGCAAGGACAAATGAACAGTAAAATGCAACAGGAGATCCGATGAATACAGTTTAAATTTACACTGGGCTTTTCCAGAGGATGGCTGTCTCCTTTTGACAGTCACAAGAGGAGGGAGAAGACTGGGGCAAGCACTGTGTGTGTGTGTGTGTGTGTGTGTGTGTGTGTGTGTGTGTGTGTGTGTGTGTGTGTGTGTGTGTGTGTGTTAGGGTTAACTTCAGACACACACGTCTGCCTAGCCAAAACAAGTATATATCTTGGCCTGCCGTGGAGACAGGCAGCGTAACGTTCACCCGCAGGTCAGGAGATCTCAGCCCCATGGCCACCCACCCCTGTGGAATCATGGGAGTGAGGGAGTTTTTGTTTGTTTTGTTGCCAATCCTCCCTGAGAGTTATTATCTCCATTTTTGACATATGAAGTGAAGGAAGAAATGAAAAATGAACTACTACAACTACTACTGCTAGTCATAGTTCCATTATCTTTATTGTGACTGTTATTGCCACTGTTCATGACACCCCCAACTGGCCCCGTCAGACCCCGCCTACCAAGAGCCTGGGTCTGTCCCGGGTTTCTCCCTGAAAAGAAGTTTATACTGTGACAATCACACTAAATGCTTTGGAATTGCAGGGTCTTCGTAAACTAACGAGTGTGGTCTAGACCTACTCTATCTGTAGTGTCTTGAGATAACTCTTGTTGTGAATTGAATCTATAAATAAAATTGAATTGAATTGATGTCATTAGGGTAATCTCGGGTTGTGGCTTTTTTCAACAACAATCACACAATAATGGTCACGGTGGTCATACAATTGTAATTTAACAGAAAGCCTTACAGCAGTGTGAAAGCCATGAGGGCTCGCAGGATCAGGGGAACTCCTTGTTGATGATTGGCTTGCTGGTCTTGTGTTGTACCCTCAAGCCAATCACATCGTTCATATTTCCATAACGGATTCCCAAGAGACATTTGGCCCAAAATCAAGGCAGCAGAGGCCAACGTATCCTGACTTTCACTCCCTATGGATCAAGAACCAAAAACACACTTCCCATAATGCAATTTGACAGAATCTTTAATCCTCCCTGTCTAGCAAGTGTAGTATTCAGATCCTTCACTCAAGTAAAAGTAGCAACAACACACTGTAAAAATACTCTACTATAATAATAATACTAATTGAAAGTAAGTTTCAGTAAGTAAGTATCATCAACAAAATGTACTTAAAGTCAAAGTATTTGATGCAGGAAAATGCCTCCTGTAATTATATAATGACATACATTACAGTATATCATCAGAATATTCTTATTGCTGTGTTTATCTGTAAATAGGGTTTTACTGTTGTGGTTGGATAAGGCAGCAATTTTATTTCTATAAATAAAGCACATTCCACTACAGCTACATTTGAACCATTTAAAGTACTCTTGGGTAGTTTCATCAATGGTAATGCATCCTATTTTACAAAATGATGACGTGTTTTGTGTGTAAAATCTTAACATGTAAAGTGAATAGTTACTGCAGTACTGTAACTCAAACTGTAAGTACGGTAATTGAGTAAATGTACTTTATTCCTTTTCACCACCACATTCCTCCATGCCTACAGTTTGTAATGCAGGATTTCGGTTAAAAACCTGCAAGACGCACTTTTTTGAAACCTGGTCCCAGGGTGAAAACATTCAAACGCCGCGCCCCTGCGAAGCCGCATACTTGCGTACTGATGATGTCATCATCCCACCCCTTGACCTCTAACCTTCGGCCTCTTCCCACGTAACGACGTCACATAACAACAACAATGACTGAGCAATGATTGCATGCTTGTGTTCCTGCTGGAGAAGATGTTGAGCCCATTAGGGTAACTAGATGCTCCTTAATTGTGTTTGGGTTTCTTCTTCTACTGATTTTGTGTATACAGCGCGAGTTTATGAGCATGCTCGGCCTCTTCTTCTCTGTTTGTTGGTGAACTTCTGTAGCAGAAACAGCGCCTCCTACAGGCCGGGAATAGGGAGTAGCATGTTGAGTCATTTGTAGATGGAGCCGTCTGGACGCAAATATTCTTCAACCGATGCCAAGGAAGACGTGGGGGGGGTAAAGACTGATGATATCAACAGGGTAATTCTTTTCAGCCATTTGGGCACTCCCTTTACAGCCACAAAAGCCATTATTGAACTGCGTTAATCGGCTGATTAGTACTCCCCGTGACTAGTAAATGGAACTGTTTAACCGTCTGTGGAGTGCTTTTGACAGTGGAGGAGCAGTGGTACACTTTGGGATGTCTGACTAGTGTTTTGGTTCTGTCCTATTCACCTTTCCCTCTGACTAAGATGTTTGGGGGTGTGACTCACTCCAGCAAGTGTGTCAGCTACTTCCTGTCTTGAGAAAAAATCCATAGAAGAAGACGGAAGTGCGTTGCTTGGTGGAGAAATAAACAAGAGATTGACATCTAGTCCTGAAAACATTGTATTGTTGGGTTTTCAGATTGCGACGGCATGCATTGAACTGCTGTTGAATACTTTGGCTGCTATTTGTTTCAGGAGTTTCCCCCAAGGTGCAGAGTCAACCTCAAGATAGAGACATGTGAAAATTCTCAGGCTCGCAATAAGATTTTTTTTATTTAGCTGTAAGCCAGATTGTTGTAAGCAGCAGAATTCACAAATCCGAAACAGGGTTCCCCCTTCAAACTCTATTCCAGCTCTATTTTTGGGCAGTGTGGTCCTTCACGTCTTGGCTGAAATTGATCTCTCTTCTTCTCCCCCAGTATCAGTTGCAATGTAGGCTCCACCTGAGCACTTTTAAAGTGTGTGTGTAGGTGTGTGAGTGTGTATATCCTTTAGCTAGATAACTGAAGCTGCAGCTGAGCAGAGTGCCACGGCAGTGATAGTGGGGGTTGCTGGTCTGTGGAAAGGGGAGGAGGAGGAGGACCTCACATTTAGCTGCCGTCCCTCGGGAGAGATTAAGCAGTTTAGTCTTTGCTGTGTGTCTCTCTCTATCACCGCCTGCTACTTCTCCTCTCTATTTGGAGCAGGACTGGGTGAACCGTTTTCCGTCGTCCTCCTTTTGCACTTTCTGTTCCTCTCTTCTACTCTCGTTTCCCCTCTTCCTTCGCTCGCTTACTTTCCTACCACACATGCCCGCTTCTGACACAAGGAGTTCTTGCGTTTACTTCCAGACCTTTTCAATTCCCCCCCCCCCCCCCCCCCCCCCCCCCCCCCCCCCCCCCCCCCCCCCCGTCCAGCTGATTCTCTTAGCTGACAGCCCAGATGGCAGAGAGCTAGTGGGGTTGTGGTTTAATGTGCTCCCCCCCTCCTGCCACCCCCCAACTGCAAACCAGCCCCTCCGTCCACCCTCGGAGGCTGCTTTGTCTTGGCCGTCCCACTGAGCTGATCCCCTGGTCCTGCGTGGAGCACCATGGAGCTCAACCACTACTCACATTAATCTCCTAAACGATCCTGGACCTAAGAGGATCAATACTCATTTTCAGGGAGCAGCATGATCCCTTAATGTAGTGGAGGATGGCTGCTCATCCCTCACTCTCTCCCAGCCTCCCCACAGGAGGAGCAGGAGTCAGCGTTACATTCTAGCTCATGGCCCACTTTAGTTGGGACAACATCTCGGTTTTACAGCTGATGTTGTTATTCAGAAGAATAACACCTAAACGTCCATATGTACGGATGGTCCGTTCCCATTTTTTGCTTCCCGAAAACGATGAATTTGCGTATAGGCCAATACCGAGTACCGATCCAACATATATATTTTATAATGTTTTGTAAGCTGTATAATAAAACTTTTCACCGTAAATTTACAGTATTAGTGGCACAGACTGAGAGGTTCATGTCTCAATGCAGAGGTCCAGGGTTTGATTCCTTCTCTCACCTAGCTGTCCTGTCAAATAAAGGTTAAAAAGCCCAAAAAATTATCTTTTAAAAGTTTTTTACTGGCAGCAGTTTTGCCAATGAATACTGTTTAATTACAGTAAGCGTACTGGTTTTTACATTTTATGGTATTTTACTGTAAATAGACGGTTTCTTACCGTATCTTTTGCATTTACAGTAGTTTACTGGCTGTAATGTAATTCGCGCCTTTTCCTTTATTTTCCCAAGATGCATTGGTATCAGTGTTGGGCAAGTTACTTTAAAAAAGTAATTAGTTACAGTTACTGGTTACTTTTTCCAAAAAGTAACAAAATGAGTTACTCAGTTACAAATTATAAAAGTAGTTCAGAAAGTAACTAATGTTCAAGTACATTTTAAAATGCTCGAATATGACCCCACCTCCACCCACTCTTTGACATAAAACCCATGAGCCTGTTCAATTATTTATGATAAATCTGAATATTATATTGGAATGGACACTTAACACAATAATACATTATTAACAGAAACTTTACACAAATCTAAACTCTTTTAATGTTGCTGTGGGACAAAGTGAGACTAGCCGCCAATCAGATGTCATGTATGTAGATATTATGTCTAGTGGATCGATACAAAAAACAACATGGATGTTTTGGAGCTTTTGATATTTATTGCTCCTCATTTGGGCTCACTATAACTGTCTCTGGTTGACTCACTTGTGTTGTTCATTGTGTCCGACTTTGCATGCTTTCGGAACACCCGCCCAACTCTACCTCTGATTGGCTTTCAATGAAATTTTACTCAACCTCAGCCAATCGTCAGCATTTACGCACTTGTCTCGTGCACGCCCACTACCCAAAGAAGAAAAAAAGTCTTTGCCTCTTGGCTCAGAGATCAAGTTGGTCTGATGAAAAAAACTGCTTCAATTACAGTAACGTGCCGTATTTTTGGCAGTAACAGTATTATTAAGATGGGAAGAGTAATCAATTAGATTACTCGTTAGTGAAAAAGTAACGCCGTTACTTATAACGCCATTTTACCATCACTGATTGGTATCAACAGTAAATACCTGTAGTATGTAACATTTGCAGACGGTGCTGGAATGTTACTTTCTCCCAAAATGCATTGCCATTTGCACTGTGATCCTGTATGAAATTAAAACAGTTTGATACTGTGAGATTTTTGCTGTAACTTGATAATCAAAGGTTTACAGCGTAGCCTACTATCCCTGTATGGATGTGATATATTAGTTCTATCTTTTGGCCTGGCTCAGGTTAAACTTTTTATAAAACATGAACAAACACAAAAAATAAATGCCATAGAAATGTCTTTTACTATCCGGTTTGGCAGTCAGTAAAGTAGATTTCTAGAAGACTCTACAGGGCCACATTCTGCAGTAGCAGATCGGTGCATACACTCCAGTCCTTTCCGACACCGATACCAGCATTTTAAGCTGTATCGGAGGCTTGCAGTACCTCTATGATAAAAGAAAACTGCCTGGCACCTCACTCCAAATCTAATATATTTGATTAGCAAAGGTATTAGTTTTGGAGTGAGGTGTCGTTTTATGATTTGTAATTGACTTCTCTGACCCTGCATTCATCCAAATCATAGAAGGGTCATCCGGATCCAACAACATGCCCAGCTCCATGAATTTCTCATTTGATGGTGTATGAATTTGCTCCAGTACAAAATACACCAGAATTTGCCAGAAAAAATAAATCACCCAGTTGTACGCCAGTTACTCTAAAGCACAGCGGCGATGTCTTCAGGCTATTTCGAACGAGTAGTGGTCGTATAATTGTTATTCTTTGTTTTCCACAGACGCTGAAAAATGACTTCATGCTAATAACGGCGTGATCCAAGGAAAATGGGAAAGATCGGTCTTTCCATTGGATGACAAGCATCCAATTTTTCCAGGCTCGGTGTGCAGGAAGCGCCGCTACGACTGCACGGCTAGCCGAGCGTCTCATCATTGATCTTTTGCTGATGTAGACTGTTTCTGAGGCCTTTTTCATCAGGGAAGGCAAAGAGAGAGAGAGAGAGTGTGGGCACCCTCCCCTCACCAAGTCCCGCTCAGGCAGGCTGTCTATTGGTGGAAGAGGCCACCTGGAGCAAGTTTAGAGGTGTTGTTTATGCTAAAGCTATTACTCTCTGTCTGGGCAGCCTGCCCTGCTAGCTGGACTGCTTTACAGCTACTGAATTATTCAGCCATCCTATGTATACAAGCTGTCACACGTAGCTGAAGGATAGGCCGATTGTCCAATTCAATTTTATTTATGGTGTCAAATCATAACAGACATTATCTCAGGACACTTTACAGTTACAGTAGGTCTAGACCACACTCATAATTTACAAAGAGCCAACAATTCTGCAAAGAGCAATGAGGATTTTGGAACCTCAAGCCTAAATACTTGATAGGCAAATTGATGTTAAGGATGATATATATATATATATATATATATATATAGTTACATAATGAAATCTTGGAACTGTAATCTAAATATGTCCTGTAGAAAGACAGAAGTCAAAGTGGCAACGTCTGCTAGTTCCTTTAAATAATCCCAGTAATAATGAAATGCCATGGCCTCATTTAACAATCAATACTACACAGTCTAGCTGCCACAACAGACTGAATGGTGACGTCTCACGTAGAGGTCCAGGCACCAGATACCTTATAGTCTATATGCCTCAAGAATAGCCCCAGTCTGCTTATAGACTTATAATTACATGTCATGGGATCTGATTTTATTCATTGCTGAGTTTATACACTTTATTTTTTGCCTGTCACTATAAGTTTCCAGAAGAATTCACTTCAAACACGTGATCCTGGATTTTATTTCATTTCTATTTACACAGAGCCAACTGTGTAAATAGAAAAGAAGTGGTGTGTGTGTGTGTGTGTGTGTGTGTGTGTGTGTGTGTGTGTGTGTGTGTGTGTGTGTGTGTGTGTGCGTGTGGACGTTTATCTGTATTCACTCGGCTCAGGAGAACAGCGGGGTTTTTCTTTAGGTGGAGGATCAAATCAGTGATGACAGTCCCATGACATCTTCCTCTCTATGACACACACACACACACACACACTTTGTTTGCTGAATTTCTATCCTACTCTTCCACACACACAAACACACACTTGATGTAAACAATGGGTCTGTAGGTAGCAAAATGTCCTACTTATGTCAGAATCAGAGATTTATCTTCAACCAATTACTTATGCTATAGTGTGTATGAGCAGAACAATATTACCTTTAATATTGTGTGTGTTGACAAAACAACCAAAAATAAATAAATTAGATACAGTGGGTAGTTTTTTTATGTAAACAATGCACATCCCCAAACCACTATCACCTATGTCTATACCTTTTACTTACTATAAAAAGACAGAAACAAATGCATGCCACATTAGTAAAAGGCTGGGCAGGTACAGTGCGCGTGCAGTCACCCCTCTCATTCCTGTACTAGCTACATACTATGAATGGTCGGCCTACTGGCAGCGTGGGTTGGGGAGGTGCGGGAAGGTGATGTCGTAAAGCTGTGTGTCGTAAACCAGGTGCGGAGAAGGGGAGGTGTAGGGGAGGGAGGAGAAGGAGGAGGGGGAGAGGGGGTGAGAGAGGAGGTGACTCTCCGGCAGCATTTAGACACAACGAAAGGATCATGGCGGATGGCCCCAGGTGTAAGCGCAGAAAGCAGGCGAACCCGAGGAGGAACAACGGTGAGTTAAACTACTTCCGACGCGGAGCTTTTCTTTCGGGGAAACGGTCTAGAAGCTGTCCTGTCTCCCGGTAATTTCACCGAAAAGTTTGGCAGCCCCTAAGTCCGGTTTTTAGTAACTGAAAGTGCTGGGAAGTAGCAAGTGAGCGCTGTAGCCTATTACAGCCCTATGTGGTGTACCGTTATACCTGGGTCGCGTCTCTCCCTCCGCCTAGCGGTCCGCTGCACCGGGGACCGTTATACGCACCTCACCCTGTTATGAGTGGACTAGCTTTTGTCTGCACTTTATACTTCTTTAGTAATTCAAATACACTTTGACCCTCTTTATAGACTCTGCATTCATTGATTTTGTTTTATTCTGTCGAGTTTTTGAGCCCACCACAAAACTCGGACCTGTTTCTGTGGGAGAAACGGGCTACCTGATTGTTATTGCGGACCTCGATAGACGGCTTGTTTTTAACACTTTAGGTTGGGGGAAAAACACGATATGTAGCCTAGCTGTGCTTTCGTCAAAAACGACATGGACGTCGTTTGTGTTTGTGAAACACAGAGAACATAACTGTTTGGTCTGTCCTTCTCTTTTGCTCACTCATAGCAGGTAGCGACAGGACACTGTTGCTGCACTAAAGGGGCTGACAAAATTCATTTTTCCCGGTTTAATCCAGCCTGCTGTATGATTCGAATTAGCTGTATAACATCGACGACAACATTACAATGTTTAAAAGGCAGAAAAGAGAAGAAATTGCGTGTTGTTGTACTGAAGCACGTTTTGGGCAGGTCTCTTTTTTCCCCCTTCATCCTCCAACTTATTTTACTTTTAGTTCTGTGCTGCTCATACTGTTAACGTTTAAAGTTTTAACACGGGTCTTTGGTTGTAAAGTAACGACAGAAAGCCTAGGATAGCAACACGGTCGGGGTAACAGAGGTTCCGGAGAACGAGGAATATCTCACGCGCTGTTGGTGTGAGCAGGGAGAGCGCAGCCCATATAAGGGCAGCCGATCCTCTCCAGTCGCGCGCTGGGAATCCTGATTCTTGGACGCGAGCGAACCTTTAAACACACTCCGTTTTTCTTGTCTATTCTGTTATTGCTTATTTCAATACATCCCGGATACTAATAATACAAGTCGATAGCCTAGCAGGCATAAACTGCGTTTCGGTACGCGAAGCTCAACGGGATTTCACCCACCTTATTGTGCATGTTGTGCTGTCTGGTGTGTTGGCTTTATGTTACAAAGTAGTCTACAGGGCTCTCTACAAGGCTACTTTTTGAAATTCTCTACTTTTTGTATCACACGCGTAAGCCTACATGTTAATTTAGCTTCATTTCAAGGTAGGCTAAATCTAAAGGACTTTTGCGAGTTGATAACGTCTGTTTTTCATGCTACGTATTCGTGTATTTACGTTGTGGGCTGTTGTGAATCTGTAGAGCGACATTTTCCACGGCCTTTACTGTTTGTAATGAAGCCTTTTAGGTGTTGTCTATCAACTCGTGTTCAAGTATTGAGCCACCCAGTGTCTCTCAAGGGAACTGGGGCAACACAGGAAATTCTGCGTTATTTCTGTCAAAAGAAAACCTGCCATCACACATACAGGCTACGGGACAGGATAGTAATAGCCGCTACTTTCTGTGATACTAAAACCAGTATTTCGTTAAAGGAAAGGCGACCAAACGGTGTTTTCGTGTACATTTTCTGTGGATATGCCTATCTGATGAGTGAAGAGTGGCATGTTTTGATGGGTGCGATCGATGCTTCCACTGTCATGTCGTTCCTTCATGGGGCGTGTTAAGCTATGCATTCCCTCCCTGGAGCGTGTGTGCAGTTTAATAAGTGCAAGGTATGGACACACCTTAAATAACGGTCCTGCTGTCAAGGTGTGGACATGTCTCTGCCTTGTGATAGAAAGGGAGTCAGTTTGAAATCACTCTGAAAAAGACTTGTCTACCTGTCATTTGTTGCTTTCTTTCTTTCTTTCTTTAACTTAACAGGGTGTTATTAAATAATGACACAGCCCTAGCCTATTGATATTTAAAGTCACATCCTTAACCAAACAGATGTGTTCCCCCTGTTACTTTGCCTCATTTGCATTTGCTTCAAAGAGCCGTCAAGGTCTGCTTTTAAGTCTTCACTTCCTACCACCTTCCTGACAAGGCCGGGGATCTATCATGTAAATCAACATCTCTGCATTTCGAAGGGAGTTCCTCAGTAAAGGTTGATTAAAGACTGGTGTTGGTTGCTTGTTGTCATACCCTTTGCTTTTGTTACAATTTTACAAACAAGTTGGCATTTTAATAAACCAACTCCAGCATAATAACTTAGTTTTTCATAATAAAAAAAAAAGTTTCATTAGCCATTGCTCGGACTTTGACAGATTCAGCGAGCCCTTAAGTTGTGCCTGGCCTGCTATGGTCCCTGGCGAGCAGGGCGAGCTGAGCTCAAGGTGAGCCCCATTCCCTGCTGTAAACAGAGAGGCGCTAACAGCCTGCGGGACGACAGGTGTTTGCAGTCGGCGGGATACTACAGCTTCCTTTTGTTGCTTCCCCTCAGTCGGCTGCCCTAAGGAATAGCAGCCGTACCCTGCAACGGTAATTTAACACGCCAATTTGGGAAAAGAGGAATGCACCCGGTGGTAACATTCTTTGCAAAAAATAAACAGGGCTGTGCCGGGACAGCTTTGTACCCAGGCTCAGTGGCCGGGGTTACAGAGACACCTTGAAACGGGTGTGCATACAGGTAGCTATAGAATTTCTATTTGTTTGACAATACCTCACATTTGTCTCATCCTCTAACCCCCCCCCCCCCCCCCCCCCCCCCCCCCCCCCCCCCCCCCCCCCCCCCCCCCCCCCCCCCCCCCCCCCCCCCCCCCCCCCCTCCTCGCACACACTTGCACCTTGGTGAATCATCCATCAAATAGGGAAAATTAGGCTTGGCGCTTGGCAACAACTCATGTAATGTTGAAGAGCATTTTTATTGGCCCGGTAAAACTATACTTAAACTATGCTTAGTGCCCTGGACTCACTCAGCCTGTCTAAAAATGATACAATACAACCACGTGCTGTAAGTTTGGGGTTGAACAATCAAAAAACCCAATGGTTTAGCTATAGCTGCAGTTTGTTAGGTGACACAAACAGTGTTATGGGCTAGAGTGAAGGCTTCGGAGGAGGTGGGGATTGGCTCTGACACTCCACATGCCACTTGGATGTTTTTAAAAGACATCTGTTTACATTTAAAAGGTCCACCCCTGTTGTGTGAAGAGTTTAGCAGAGGAGGAAATTTTTCATTTATCTCACTGCTTTTCACCAACTTCCTCAGCAGCTTCATTTAAAAGTGCCAAGTAAGAGAAAATCCCCCCGCCTCCGCTCTCTCTCTCTATCTCTCTCTGCTCTCTCACTCCTCCTTCCAGAACTTGTCCTTTATTTTGAGGGGTTAAGACACAGTAGCCAGGGGTGCTGTTGATTGCCCCCTGACCTGGGCACCCATGCGTGCCTAGAGTATGACTTCACTTTTCCCCCCCCCTGTGCCATTGTGAGGCTTCCAGCATGTCCAATTGTGTTTGTGTTAAAGTCTGTTCAATGAAAAGGGAAGAGAG
>NC_048428.1:6249740-6268074 GCF_013103735.1 Etheostoma cragini | reverse complement strand
TTTTTCTCCGCTCCCTCCTCCTCTCCGTCCATTCCTCCCTGACCCCTAAAACCGTGGGCTTCGCGTTCCCTGTGGAGCCGGGAGGGGGGATGGAGAGAGAGAGTTGGTGAGAATTGGCTGAGGTGACTAAAGAATTTTACAACAGGTGACAACTGGGGGACTGGTGCTGGCAGATGAAAAGCTAGACACACATGGCAGCTATCTCCCAAACCTTCACAGATTTTAGGGTCAAAACCATATGATGTACAGGATGTTTTGCACATGTTTAGGTACTGTACATCACCAAAACAAGATGTAAAATTACTTTTAGATACCCCATACAAGTAAAGATCACAACTTTTTAACTTTTGTTTTTTTATCAACCCATCTGAGAAAGAAAAGTTGTGTTTCTGGATAAGCTTCATCCCTCAACATGTCTATCAGGGTGGGAGAAGGCCTGTCCTCATCTGACCATTCGGCGGAATAAAAATGAAGTGATGTACGACCACACTCCCACCCCTGTTAAGGCAGCTTAATGATTAGCTGCTCCCATGGAGGCTGAGAGCATTAGCCTATAAAAAGGTGCTCTCCCTTCGTAAAGAAGGAGTTTTAAACCCAGAGTCAGTTTCAGTAACCCCCTTAACTGCGCTTGGATGTGCTTTATTGGGGTTTGTGTGGCTGAATGCTTAAATGAACCATTGTGTGTTCAGGCCTTAGTGAGAAAGCCTGAGGAGAAAGAGCCTAGTTACCTTTGCAGTTTGCCTGCTCTACCTCATACACTTTCAGTGGCAGAAGAAAAGGCCCATTCAGCGGGCCCGGCATGGGGAGGGAAAGCCCTTTTCACACTCGGCTTGTGGGAAACTTCTCCTCCATACTGTGCATGCCATTTGCATATGACCCATTCTTTTCCCAAAGGTCCCCGTGAGGGAGGAATCCGCGGAACGTTTGCAGAATTCATCAAAATCCCTCTCTCACGCAGCCCTCCGGCCCTCAAGAGCCTGCTTTGCAGCACTCGTGTTTGACATTTTTGTCTCGGCAATGTAGCTTGCGTCTGCGTCGCGCTTGCTCGCTTTAACGTTAACGCCAACGCATCACCGTGGCATTTATATGTCCCGTGTATTTTAAAAGTGGAAATGTGCTACCCAGTGTGCTATTTTTAATGTCAGGGTGAAGGCTTAATTTGGCACAGCAGGCAGGAGTTTCCCCAAATCCCCAACATGGACCATGAGGGGTCCATCTGCATGACAGGACAATGTGATGGGGTCGCACGCCTCGGAGGCTCCCTAACTGACGCTGACGCAGCCATCCGCAGATCGGCCAACACTCTCCCTGTAAGGACAAAAATATTAAGCACAGGGGGTAATACAGGGATGAGGCGGCAGTGGGAGCTTGTAGCGACGCATCAGCTCAGTGAACTGAACAGAAACACAACCGTTGCTCGGGGGTAAAATCCCCCCCCCCCCAGATTAGCAGCCTGGGTTGCTTCTCGTCAGTGTTTCAAATCATGTAGGTACTGGTGTAACCAGAACTGCTGCCTTTATGCGACACACCACGTGGAGCAGCATCCTAACCGACATGCCTGTTGTTGTTGAAGGAGTTGTGTTGGTCTGTAAAAGCTCAGACAGCCTTGACCCTAGACACTGATACTGACACAGAGAGTGGGGTAGGAAAGTGTTTGTTGCAGTGCAATGTAGGGAGGAGAGCTTAGTTAAGTGTATCATGTGAGCTAACTGAGCAGAAAGCCTCCTCTGCCCTCCTCTCCTTTCCTGGCTCCAAAGCAGTGAGTCATGGGCAGACAGGTGTGTTTGCAAGATGACTTAGAGCTCACAATCTCTCAAATGTTCTCCTTTTCTTTTCTTCTTTTCTTTCACATTAACTGTCCCTTGATCCCTCTCGGCCTCTCCCTCCTTCTCCGCCCTTCCCCACAAGTGTGGGGGTGAGAGATAATATTCTCTAGTAGTGTGTGTATACTTGAGGGAGAGATTACCTCTAAATTGCCATCCAGGCGGAGGTAAATATTGTGTATGGTATGCCCACTGCTGCTTGCTGATGTGTGTTTTTAATCATGTATTTGGTGGCTTCTCTTCAGGTCCACAGTGAGCCCCCCCCACCATCATCACCACCGCCACCTCCTTCTTTCCCTTCCCGCCCATCTATCCCCTCCCCTCCCTTGTGGTCCTCAGTGGAGCGGTTAATGAAAAAGACTGGACTGACACAATAGGCAGAAGGCGGGCCCGGTAAGGGGCTCTTACGCCAGCTTGTGTTTATGGCAAAAACCCATCAGGGCAAACCTCTGCTGTAGCCTCACTTCAGACCACCTGACTGTCCGTTTGTGTCTTTTTGTTGTCTTGTTTTTGACACAGATGTTGGATGTCTAGTCCGTTTTTAAACGTGCTTGACCTTACTATAGTCTCACCGTGTCACCGTCTACAGGGATTAAATTAGATGGCATCAGATGAGGAGTAATCCGCTGCCATGTATTGTGCCTTGAACACAGTCTAGTGGCTGGCTTTTTGCCAGTCCCTTATGATGACCGTATTGATTTTCCTCTCCGTAGCACACAGAACTGATAATGGCCTTCCTGCGGGGGTATGCATTCATATTCACATACCGATTCCAGTTGCACAGCCTGACTGTGATGTGACTGACAAATCAGTGACCCTCTCTGTCCCCCTCGTCCGTGTATTGAGCCGGCTAGGCTAAGCTAGCCCTGTGACAGCTCCGGCATAAAAAAAAAGAAAAAGAAAAAGAAAACCCTTAGTCACCCTGTTTGTTACTCCGAGAGAAGGCCAGCTGCTAAGTTGAATGTCAACATGGATAAACATCCACACAGGATTAATGAGAGAAGAATGGTCAGCCTGAAAACAGAGGGGAGGGCAGAATGGAGGGAGGCATGGAGCATCCGCATCGCCCCATTTAACTCATGAGTGTTTTGTAGGGCTCCCCATGACCCCGCCAGCGTGACCCGACCGAGGGAGGCAGCCAAGCCTAGACACGCTCATTGACTGTTATAAGAGACGAGATACATACAGTATGTCTTTGTGAATGACGAATACAAAACAGTGCATGAACAAAAGGCCAAGGAAGGAATAATGCTATACACAGCTGTATATACGGCATACATTTATTTATAGTATCAAATCATAACAAGAGTTATTTTGAGACACTTTACAGATAGAATAGGTCTAGACCACATTCTATAATTTAAGTACAAAGTCCCAAGAATTCTAGTAATTCCCCCATGAGAATTACTTTTTGTTGGTTAAATAGCCAAGCTACCGTCAGTAGCAGCCGTAATTTATTAATTTAATCACCTCAGATTTGAAAAAAAATGACAGCCCGCAAAACTATGACGTACACTACGGCGTACATTATACACACAATGCCGTACTGAGTGCAGACACTATTGCCAATTAAAAGATTTAGCCAAATGTGTTGTGTGAATGTCTTGTGGGGAAAATGATATTAAGGCATTTTCACACGGCGTTGCTATGGTGATCAGCTGCGAATCATACAAAGGTACGCCATGGAAAACGAAAAGAGAAAAGTACCACCGAGCCGAACCATGCGGTGAATATGAGGCACACTGTACGTTAGTTTGACTTTTGACTCAAAGAGACTCAACAGGGCTGGCCTGTCATTGAATGATGCATTCATCTAACCACTGCTTTAAAAAGTTTATTATTCCCTTGTTACATCACTCCTCTGTGTTTCTCACTTTTACCAGCGAGAAAAAGTGACAGCGAGTCACTATTTTTATTTTTTCACCTTTATTTTTACAGGCAAGTCATTAAGAACAAGTTCTTATTTACAATGGCGGCCTGACAAGGAAAGGAGGGCTAGATACTAATCTAATAATAGTAATAAAGTATTACTTAAACACAGAGTTAGCGTCATATCTAACCTTTTAGATTTGATGTCCTGCCCGAGCAAGAACCATCTTTGCTGAGTTTTGTTGGTGGCCATGATGTTGTGGACCCCTCCCCACGGGGTTTGGGAAAAGTTTGATACTCCAGCTCGCTCCGTTAGTGGTGAAGGGGATGCTAAGCCGACGTCACGGCCGGACATTAGCGATTGGCTATGGCAGATCCAGAGTGGCTCTGGACAAATGAAATGGACCAATCTGCTAGGACCAGGCTAGGGTCTCATCCATCTGAGGACAGAAGACGCACCGGCGAGTCCAAGCGATATTTAACAACACGCCCACTCAAAAAGTGATATTACAACATTTTATTTTAGACATTTGCATAAGCTAAGCATTCTGTCAACTCATTTCAGGGCACCTAAACAGTTGTGTGTAGGTATGTTTTCACAAGAGATTTGAGACATTTCAAAACAACTTTTCAGCTTTAGGGCTACAGTTCATAGGGTGCAAATGTGGGCATCACTAGACTGAAAGCTGGGTTAGTTTGGAACATTTGGATATGAAACACATTGGTATCAGGTTTTATGCAAATATCCTTAAAAAGGGAATTCAAGGAGAAATGTCAAAATGCAGTGAGACCTCAGAGGGTTAATGACTCTGGGAACTGGAATTAAGCCAGTGACCTTTGACCCCACTCAGCCCCCCCTGTCTGTCCTGGCTCAGCTCACCGCTGCCAGCGTCCAGGTGTTTACAGTCAAAACACACTGGGCCCTCCCCAAGCACGTTCCACAAACACACAGCGTGTGGGTAGAATGTGTGTGTTGTACGTACCGAAGGGAAGGAAGTAGATAGATGCCCTCGGACGTCCGTAGCCAGGCGATCGTACATCTGTCATCTTAATCATGCTGACAGGGCCCTCCCCTCTCTCGCTACTCTGGCGCCGGCGCGTTTTGCCTGCAAGTCAGTGAAGCGTGGCCTTTAATTGATCCTGTCCAGAGTTGGACGACGCTATCAATTAGTGCTTACTCCTCACATGTTTGTTTGTCCTGCCGTCCCCATCATAACACCCTTACACCCATCATTAGTTGTGTGATCTGTTAGCTGCATGCCAGTGTGCTTAGAACATCAGCAAAGCCACACGTTACTGCCCCCCCCCCCCCTATCAGCTATTTGCCTCCGTTTTCCATCTCTGACCCTCTAATTCTTTTCTCATTAAGCGTCTCACTCTTTGGCTCCCTATGTATTCTTCTTTTTTTGCTATCTCTCTTTCTCCCATTCCTCTCTCTCTCTGGCAGCTGCCTTGGCTCTGATTCGCCCAACACCAGCAGGTGCTGTAGGCATGCAGCAATTCAGCTGGACAGCACTCATAAATAACACCTGACAAAAGTAGGAGAGAGAGAGAGAGAGAGAGAGAGAGAGAGAGGTGGAGATTGAAAGTTTCCTCTGGCAGGAGAACAGGGTGTGGCCCACGGTCAAATGCTGGCCTTCTCAAGAAGGACATGTTCAGAATAGAGAATGAAAACGTGAGAGCGGCCGAGGAAAGAGAAAGAATGTGAGCTTTCTTTTCACTGTAAATGTGTGAATGTGTTGCTTGTTCTTCTGAAGTTTGGGCTTCCCCTCAGTGCCAACTTTTCAATAATGCAAATCATGCAAATGTCTCGTAAATGGATCTTTTTAGACCCAAGGCCAGCACTTAGTGACTGGGTTTGAAGGAAGGGAGCATTATCTTTTCTTTAATAAGGATGTAAGAGCTTGGTACAATGTTAATTGTGCTCTAAAAGCAAATGAAGAGGTCAGGAAAGGAATTGTTGCAGCTTTTTATAATCGTCGTCAGTAATGAACGCGGCACACGGAATAAATGAACCCATAAATCAGCCCGATCAAGGACTATTAATGAACACAGCTCATAATCAAATCGGGGCTGTCTCTTTGTCATGTTATGCTCTCCAAATCCACGGACCCCAGAAACACATCCTGTCTCATCAGAAGCTATCGATCAGCGTCTCAGGGCGAAGGTTAGTTTGTCATTTTCTCTAGCCTCACCATGAACAAAACCAGGAAGTGTGTGAGAGATTACGGCCCAGGATGCAACCTGAAAGCCCCTTTATCTCTGTGAAAACAAGAGGCTTCCTGCGGCCCTGCTCCCATCCAGGCCACCTCCCCCTCCTTCACCTACCCGGCCCCCAGCACCTATGGCAGCCTATTTAAGGCCCCTCGTCAGGGGAGACCACAAACCGGGGGCAGAAAACATGAAAGCCTGGGAAAAATAACTCAGCCTATTGCTCGGCTCTACTGCTGACCCGTCCGTCTCACACCACGCAGAGCGCAAAGAAAACCAGCAACTCTCTTCAGACGCATAGAAAAGATTTGGCTCTGTACATCTAAGGGTGTCAGCTGGGAAAGGAAAGGTCGCTTTTCTTTCTGCGGAGCACCTCGTTCCCCTGTTGAGACTTTGGCCAAGGAACACTACGACGGTGTCAACCCAGAGGCTCCCAGTGCTTCCAGTCACTTCTGACTTGCCATAAAGAGTGAAATACGTGGACACAGTACGGCACAAAGAAAATAGTTCCCTTCATATCAATGTCATTCACAACTTTGTGACGTGTCTTAACACATGACTTGCGCCTCTTTTGTTCAGATTTAGTGAGACACAAATATCCCTCCTCTCCCTTTCACTAGACAGTTTCTCACCTGCTGATTTTGACGAGTAAGCAGTGCCACGTCACAATCTTGTTTCTCGCCTAATATTGTGTGGTTAACCCAAAAACCCTAGCCATAGAAAAAACCTTTGAGTGGCTGCCACAGCTGGCAAGGCTGGTTTGTCTTGACAGTATCCTGCATAGAATTTCAATGACCCCCCCCCCCCCCTATCTTCCCCCAGGTCTTAGGCCTATTATGCCATTGCTGCTAACTGGCTCCTATTCACTGCAGTGTCCTGACTTCCCAGAGGGGCCTAGATAAACAAGGACTGTTCAGTCCCTGAAAAGCCCGCCCCCTGCCAGCCTTGGTCTCTCCTTGTTTCAGTGCCAGGCTGCGGCGCGTCTCGCTCGCCACCGACGCCAGCAGCAGCGTGGCACCGTGCCATTGATTCTTCTGCACCACACAGCACACTTTCAGAGAGATTGAACTTGACACGATAAATGACGGGATGAACGGCGGCCGCTAATGCGACGTATGAATGATGAGGAAGCCTGGAGCGGTGCGGGGCAGGAGCGCCTATGTGCCTTTCTGCATATGTCCAAAAGGTTTCTGCGTTATGTACCGTGTGTGAGAGAGGGAGCCGTTATCTGTAGGTGTGGTGTGCTGTGATGTTGCAGGCCAAGCTGACTTCCTGTTGTTACAGTCCATCAGGGAGATCAGGGGTGGGGGATGCTCCCATGAGACTACCCCGTGAGAGTCACATGGTCTGGCTGCAATGCATTTAAAGGCCATGTTTTTTGTGTCTTTCTGTGTGTGTGTGTGTCTCTCTCTCAGTGTGTTAAGTGTGGTTTGTGAATGCATTCCTGACTGCCACCTGAATTCTGACCTGAGAGTGAACTGTCTCTTCCTGGCTCCTTTTTTGGGGGTTTTATTTTCTGGCCTTCCCTCCATCCTTCCTCCTAATCAACAGATCTCAGAGGAAAACCACACATCTCTCCAGGGTGCCTCTTTCGTTCCCTCTCTATCTCTCCCAACCAGATGTTTGAATGCTGTTTGTTTGTTTATACAAGTCACTTTGATTGATGCCTGCTATAAAACACTGTGTGCACGCTGATGCCACATACCTCTGTATTAGGGTGAAATACTTTAAATCCTATAAATCAAACAAAAGTTAAATAGCATCCAAAGTTGTCCTCAGCCGTTGTGTCCGCTGGCGACTGCAGTAAGCAAGAGGGACAGTGTCCCTTAGACGGTAATGGCCCTCCTGTCCAGCCCACCTCCATCATTCCCCCGACTCGCCAGCTAATTTGAAGCAGTGCCCTTCTAATCGAATGGCTGTCTGATAAATCCACAAATCAGGACAGATGTCCGGCGGGGTGTGGCAGTGACACAGCGTCTAGACGGAGCTGAGAGGTGAGCAGACGCCTCCCAACGAGATTCAGATCCAAAGGAATCTCATCCCTTTACTCAGCAGGTTGTGTCCGCTGACGTGGAGTGGCATTTTAACCGAATCTGTTCCACCTGAATGTTCTGAGGAGGTCAAGTCCTTAGAATAGGGAGACTCTTTCAGGCCAATGTGGCTTATTATGGACACACAACCAATGATTCTGAAGTGCACTCTGAGAAAATACCATTAGAGTTGATTAAAGCGTTATGGTAACAAGGTAGCAGGCTTGTATTTGGGTCAGGCTTTATCTAGGAAAAGGCAAGAGGCCCAGGGGCTGAATTCCACCTAATAATTGTATTGCCTCGCAACAGATAACACTGATGTAAAGCTGTTTATTGTTTATGATGAGTCTATTGAACCCAGCCATGCTCTTTCTCTTGTCCTTGGGGAGCTTATCCCTCAGGCAGGGCTGGTTGTGTTTTTATTAAAACCCAGGTTTAAATGGGCCGGGTCCTCTGATCGACAAGCAGATTAACCAACTAATAAAACAGACATCACGATATATAGAGAGGCCCCCTCTGAGACTCCAGCTATTAATATACAAATATGGAGGATTACTGTCTGCTTGTTTCCATGGCCGTGGAGAGGGGATTAGGGTCCTGGTCCAGACAGATTGGATTTAATGTGTGTGTAAGACTAAACGATTGCTGTTCTACAAAGCCCTTATGTATGTGCGGAGCGATCTCTGCTCTATGGCTGAGACGTCACATCATCCTGTTGTGTTTGTGGATCAGTTACATCCGTTACATTTGGGTGTCAGTTCTGTTCAGAAAGAAACTCTTAAAGTACTATCGCTGTATCCTCTATTTTGGTGTACCATGCCGCCTAGTTAGTCATCTGCAATTCCACGTTTCTGCTTCACAGCCTGTACTAACCATACTTGCAGTATTATACAACACTTGTTTGCTTGACCAAACATGCAGCTTTGCAAGAGTGAATTTGAGGGCCTCTTTGTAGCATTTGTGTACTTTCATTTTTTTGGTATCATTTTCCATACTCCAACTTTCTCATAAATCATAAGTAGTATCAAATTGTACAACTGTGCATTCGTTTACTGCAAGTCAGCCATGAGCACAGCCACCTGTCACGGTTAAAGATAATAAAGCTGCAAAGATGAGTGGATTCATCGATTAGTTACTGTTAAAATTAAACGCCGACTGTTTTGATAATTTGTTTGCCGGTTTAAATCATTATTTTATGAAAAAAGAAGAAAGGAATCTCCACTTACAGCTTTTGAACTGTAATTATTTTCTATTTTCTGAGCTAGCTCTGAGAAAATAATCAACAGATTGATTGAGAATGGAAGTAATTGTTAGTTGTGGTCCTAAAAGATTACATGTTTTATTGGTACATTGGAATGTTGTTTGAACTATTACATACAACACTATAAAATTATAACACTATATAAGATACAAAAATAAGACAAATATAACAGAATCAAAACTGTGTACACACAGAATAAATGACTAAAATGTCCAGTTTGGTGGATGGGTGGCGACCGACTCATACCGTGTGGATGGCCGTCATAAATGTCCATGTCCAGACAGCAACCTGTCCAGCTTAACAGAACAGTACGTTGCGCCAAAATGATGCGTAGCCTTTGTAAAACGGCCGTTCGCTCACAATTGGCACGTGCCTGTTCATACCTTTGCTGTTGTGGATAGCCTAGCCTCAGGTTCATGCTGTCGATGGACGTCTCAGTGACATTCAAGTCTCAAACAGATCAATTTGGACTCAAAGAACAACAGAACAGGAAACGAACACACACAGTAGCAAATAGAAAATCATATGACTCTCTTAACTTACAATCAACAATTTCATAGTCTACAGCATGCGCGACACTGAGAAATTAGTCCCAGTCTGGCATACCCATTGTTCAGTCTAGCAACTCCATTTCAGCCTGACGCACTATTGAATTGACAAATTACTAGATAATGCACAGAAACAAGTCTCCGTCAAAAGCACAGACTTAGATCAAAACAGTAATCACAGAATATTTAATATATGTATGTATATATATTGGTTTACTCCTGTGAGAATATGTGTCCTGCAGAAATAGGCATTTCCTTAAAGACGTTCCTCTCTCTATAGAGTCACCATGCTCACATTCTGCAGAAGTTAGTTCCAACTTCTCCTTCAGCATTAGCTGATGCCATAGGGTAATCCTCATAAAGACAGATGCAGATCTTTAAGGGAAGATGGATTAATGGACAGACACATAGGTGAAATTCCCAGTGGGCTACAAGTGACTAAACTGGCTGAGGCTATAATCACTAAAAAGTGAAAACATGTGTAGTATCCTGTCCCACTGATGTCCTAGAGATAGCACTTGGTGTGTGTCCTTTACCTGTATTAACATGCGGCCCACACAGAAACACACACACACACTCTGGGCTGTTTATCCCCAAGGGCGACCAGCTAAAGGAGAGAGAGACCCTTAATCATGTCCCTGTCCCGCGTCCTCGTTATCATCCACGATTAATGAGCTCTCCATTAATGAAAAAAACTGAAAAAGAAGAGGAGGGGCCAACCCCTCCTGTAGAAGAGAGCGAGGCAAGAGGGGGAGTGTGTGTGTGTGTGTGTGTGTGTGTGTGTGTGTGTCAGGGGGGCTGATAGTAAACGCTCTCCAGGTGCAATGACATCACCCTCCAAGGTAGATGTGATAACTGTCAAAGCTCGCTTTTGTTCAGGATGACAGGGCGTTTGTGTTTGTTTAAGTGTGTTTGCATGCACGTGGGTGCATGTGGGTGTGTGTGTGTGTGCGGGTGGGTGTGTGTACATGTGGCCCCACACACAATATTTTGTTTTGATTGTCCAAACCCAACCTCTTGGGTTTAATCCGTTTTGCCTTTGTATGTCTGTCTTCCTCTTTTGTCTATGGTGGTTATATGGCGTGAGGGAGGAAGGGAGAGAAGCGAGGGATAAGGAGCGCTTGATGAGACAGTGGAAGAGGAGGAGGAGGAGGAGGAGAGGGCGGCAGGTGCAACGGACACCCGGCACAATCACCGTCGCTCGGCAAAAGCAGCGACAGGAAATCAAGGTTGTCTTGGCAACCTGGCACTATCGATTAAGCGCGGCCGTCTCCAAGCTCACATCAGAGTCCCGGTGGAAATGGTGATGCGTTGGGTTTCAGGAGAGAAGAAGAGGGGAAACGAGTAGCAGGTAAAGAGAGAGGAAGGATGAGTGTGAAGGGTGAATGCTTCATGTGTCTCCCCCAACACTTTGGCTTGGGCCTCCTTAACCGGACCTCAGCTCCAAGTTGCTCTGAATGTCGTCCAGATCTACGAATGCACAGTATTTCCCATCGCCAAGTCATTTCCAGGGTCGAGGCCTTCTCGGAACCCTGCAAACATTTAACGCGCCCGTGTGTCCCTCCCCCGGTGCGTCTGTCTCTGTATACGGGTCAGTGAGAGCACAGTTCTCTCAGTGTTTCCAGGCCATTAGCTCACATTGTGCAGTTTGATTTAGGGAGCCTGTGGCACACATGAAGAGTTTACTTTCCTGTCTCTGTGGTGCAAACCCTTGCGTGCACGCAGTGACTTCACCATGATTGTACACCGAGGTGGTGATGTTGCATAAGCCCGGCACAGAGGTAATCAATACGCAGTATTGACTTGTTAGGAGGAGTATTTTTGGCTGATACCGCACTCAACTGGTGTATCTTAGACAGGCCATGTCTCTTTCACACTCACTCCCCCTCCCTCCCTCCGTTTCTTTCTCTCTCCTGGCAGAAGGTGTAATCGCCCTGTCCCAAATCTCTAGCAGATGTGTACTACCTTTCTCTCTCTCTCTCTCTCTCTCTCTCTCTCTCTCTCTCTCTCTCTCTCTCTCTCTCTAGCTGTCATAAGATTGGTTGCCATCCACTTTAATTATTTTATTTTATTTTACTAGAATTATTTTAAGTTCAGTAAAATTACTCATGCGAATAAAGCTGGGCAACGGCCTTAAAGCAAATAAAAACCCGTGTGTAATGACGTCACATGCTGTTTTGTGATCAGATTGGTATATCAAATTGATTTGAGACATTTTAAGGTGTTTCCATTCATTTTGGCACTGACTCGCACTCAAACACTCAAGCCGACATTTGCAAACAAAGTTTTGCAAAATGCATCGCGCCGTCTACCAACACATGATTAATATTGCACAAGTTGTAACAGTGCGTATGTGCCAGCTGATAGCGACATATCAAGCTGTAATAATGACGCTATCAACACATCGCTATGGGCATTGTTAAATGCCCGACGACGACGGAGGCCACCTGTGGTCGGGGAACGACAAACAGTTCTGGAAGATTGTGGTTTAGGACACTTTTGGTTGACGCACTTTTGGATTTGACCTGTTGTGGAAGGTTATTGACCCAGAAAAGCCACGGCCCTCCGGTTCCAACCGAGAAGCGCATTACAATTGCGCAGGTGTGCCGAACGTAGAAACTTTGAGTCTTTTGAAATTTTTTCCGTAAAGCATTTTTCTTTCGACTTCACTTAATATGCGTAAAAACATGTGGATGGAAACAAAGCTATACACACACAATTAGATGCAAGTGACCATTCAGGATTCTTTTTTTTTTAAGGATTTTTTTCCTCATTTGTGATTATTTGCATTTTTTATTTTACTTGATTTATTTACTTCTGTCGGGACTGTCCGATCCATCACCCAAACG
Source organism: Etheostoma cragini (assembly GCF_013103735.1). Lineage (NCBI taxonomy): Eukaryota > Metazoa > Chordata > Actinopteri > Perciformes > Percidae > Etheostoma > Etheostoma cragini. The sequence goes on along the minus strand of NC_048428.1, from coordinate 6,255,483 downwards.
TCACTTTAGATTGAGATTGGTAGGGTGTGTGGCCGGAGGAGATCTACTGCTATCTTCATATTGAAAGGACAACAGTACAAGACTCTCCCTGTCTCCATCCCTCCCTCTCAGTCGCTTCCTCCTACCTCCCGCGGTCAGTCGGACACAGAGCACTCCTCTGTCCGGCCATCATGTGGCTTTTACAGCCTGGTTAACCCCTAGCTATCTGCTGGGCCACGCTCTTTGTTGTTTCACACCACACTTTCAGTGACTTTCAGTATCTCATTTTTGGCTTAGGCACTTACAGAGGTAGTTATATTCAGTTGCATATACTTACTTATATTTTGGTAATTAGTTGTATTTTCTTCATGCAGAGGGACAGATGATTCCACTCTAATGTCTGTATGGTAACAGTAAGCTGCAGTTAGAAGCCAGTTTTAGCTTAGCTTAGAATAAAGACTGTAAACATGGGGAAACAGCTGGCCTGGCTCTGTCCAAAGGTAGCACAATCTGTCTAGTAGCATCTCTAAAATTCCCTTATTAACACGTGATCTGTTTTTTCCTTAGAAGAAACCCAAGAGTAAGAACAACAATTTGCGGTTTTACGAGGAGTTAGACGGGCTTTATACCGGACTATTTCTCGGTCGGGCGTAGTGATTTCCTGTCACTGCGTCAGGCCAGCAACAACAAATGTTCATTAGTAAGCTTTAGAGGTGCTGGTGGGTGGGTTTTACCACCTTCAGACAGAGCCAAGGGTAGATGTCCAAACCCTGCTCAGTATGAGTTAATTCACACCGGTGATGATTTAGCACGGCGAAACAAATACATGACAGAAATCCAGTTGATTGGCTATTTCTTTATTTATTGACTGATGGGGGCACTTTGATATTGTTTCCTGTATGAACCAGTAGTGTGCATGCATCACTTAGTGAGTCATAACAATGAACCACAACCGGCAGGACTTGGCGCCGTAACCAACGCGCTTATGACAACATCGACTGAGTTTATTCTAAAGATCAGTGGTAGAACGGAACTTAGTAAATTTACTCAAGTACTGTACTTAGGTCTTTTCTCTTCATGCCACTTTCTACTTCTACTTTTCAGAAAGAAATATGTATTTTTTGGGGCTTTTCTGCCTTTTTTTGACAGGACAGCTAGAGGATATAGAGGGGGGGGGAGATATGCAGGAAATTGTTCCGGTTGGATTCTAACCCTGGACCTCTGCATCAAGGCATGAACCTCAAAGTATATGTGCACCTGCTTTACCCACTGGACCAACCCGGCCACAGAAAGCTTGTACTTTTTACTCCACTACATTCATCTGACAGCTTTAGTTACTAATTACTTTACACATTCAGATCATCGCACACAAAACACATGTTTATAAAATACAACGTTTTCTTATGAATTAAACCATCTGAAATGATCAGACCTTTGAACACACAACTGTTTGGATCATTTCCAGTGTCTATAATTTAAGGTTTTTTACATTTTTAATTCAAGACTTTTTCTTGTAATGGAGTATGTTTACAGTGTGGTATTAGTACTTTTACTTCTTAGTTTGAATACTTCTTCCACCACAGCTAAAGTTAATATTGCTTAATTAGACGCAGCAGTCAGACTTAGCATGAACACATGATCAGGTGAGAATAGAACTGAACTGAACACGACAAAAATCGTACGTAGCCTAGAGTAATGTCTTACAAGACTTTAGGGGCGCCTAACATCCAACTCCCCTCTCATCTCTCTTTATTTGGGGCTATTCTGGGCTGGACTAATGTGGCGGCGCTGCTGCGTGCTGAGTGAGTCAGCGGTCATTAGGGCGTGCAGACAGCACTCTGCCGGAGGCCACAGGAGCCAGTCAGTCTAATGATGAGGCCAGAGAAGAGCGCTCAGGACGTCCTATAGCTCCATCCAATTAGCCTCCCCCCGGCCCCGCCCATAGTCACCATTACTTTGACCACGCAGGACAGCCAAGAGACGCACATTAAGGTCTCCACATGGATGAAAAAGATCTACTGAGTGCTTCTCTTCAGCACTGGAAGAAGTATTCAGATCTTTGGCTGAAGTCAAATTACTAATACCACACTATAAAGATACTCTGTTACGTAAACGTCCTGCATTGAAAATGCTACTTAAGTGAAAGTATGCTAGTATCATCAGGAAAATGTACTTTATTAATACGCAATTACAAATGTACTCAATGCAAAAAAAATCCTCCCATTTAAGAAATTGGAAAAAGTGTAAAAAAAAGTTTCAGCTGTGGTTGTAGGTCATTAAACTGTAACGGTAGTTTCATGTATAATAAAACATCAGATTTTATAACTACGTGTGTTTTGTTTGCAAGAATCTTAGGTTGTAAAGTAACTAAAGCTGTCAGATGAATGCAGTGGAGTCAAAAGTAGAATATTTCTTTCTGAGATGTAGCGGAGTAGAAGTAGAAAGTGGCATGAAAAGAAAAGACTCAAGTGAAGTACCGCAAAGTTGTACTTAAGTACAGTACTTGAGTAAATGTACTTAGTTACATTCCACCACTGCTTCTTTTGCCGTGTAAGAGCAACATGTCTCTGAATTGATTTTGCCTCCTCTTGCATTTCCTTAAAACCTGCTTTACTAGTTGCACATGCATTTTGCTCCGTAAGCCTCGACTGTATGTTTGTGGGTGTCGGCCACAAGTACTTGTAGGAACTGTCATGTAACTGACTTGAGAGAGCAATGAGAGAGAGTGATTTAGATTGAGAGAGAGAGAGAGAACGAGAGAGAGAGAGAGAGAGAGAGAGAGAGAGAACGAGAGAGAGAGAGATCCAGTGCTCAGATCCAGTCATCCTCCCTTGGGAGAGGCAGACTGAACAGGAATGTAAACATGGCAGCTAAATAAACTGCTGTGTGGGACAGAGAGAGAGAGGGAGGGGGGGTTGGGGGGGTTGGAGGGGTCGGGGGGGTTGGGGATCACTCAGAGAGAAAGGACCAACTATGACAGGCTACATCTTTGCAGTTTGAATTGGAATCCATCTCTCTATTTCTACTGTGTTATGTACTTAGGTACAATTGTCACCTGTCCATACTTTACTTGGTTATTGATATTTCTGGAAACTTTCACGTTTACTCCCTACTACTCCTAAATACCATGTAAACTTTTACTCCACGACATCGAAGCATCTTTGTTACTCATTCCTTGCAAGTAAATCTTGATGAGTGAGGGTGAACAAAAACATTTGAATTCAGTTGAAAGCAATCGTTTTTCTTTTAACTTTTACTTCCAATAGTCCATTTAGTTTACAGTTACTTTTGATGATGCTACAGTACATACTTTAAGACTTTTACTCAAGTGATGCTCTAAAAGGTGACTTTAACTTCTACCAAAATCATTTTCTGGTAAGATACAGTACATGTACTTTTACTTAAGCATTGATTTCAAGTACTTTATACGAGACTGTCTATATCAGAGTAAATGATTCTGAATCAGGATTAATGAAACCAGGAAGGTTTTTTCTTTGACTATTAGTATGCAGCGGTTGCAATCAAAGAATTTAACCTGGGAGGGGAGGCCACAGACATCCACGGTGCATCGGCTTACAAGGACAGCTCAGCATTCCTCTCCCTCCCCTCCTTTTAACGCCTTATCTCAACCTCTCACTCTAAAATAAGATGCACTCACGCCATGTCACATGGCAGCAGCCATCACCCACAGCTCCTCAAATACTCTGCAGACTTTGGGAAGCTTCGAGGTGCAGGAGGCTGCGTCACACTGGTCACTCAGGGCTGCACAACATGTAGTTTTTTTATTGGTTCCGCAATATCAAACGGCGCAATAAACACGTCGCGAAAGGCTGCGACATATCCCTAAACACAGTCAGAGATTTGTTTTGTGTTTGATTGAAAGAGAATAGCGAAAACGCTATACACAGTACTAGCGCATCGCGATACTTCTTTATTGAACCGGATGAAAATCCCATCCATGTATCTTGAAAGAATTGATCCGGGACAAAAGCATATTGTCCCAGCCCTAGTAGACTAGTAGACTATCAGGTGTTGCATGGGGTGAAAAGCTGTTTGCAGTGATGGTACAATGCCAAAGATCATTTATTTTTACATTATTACGCTATTTTAAATTGCTTGGCCTACACAACACTGACAGACATCTTTCTGCACGCTCCCTGCGTCTCTCTGTCTGTGGCGTCTTCAGGCGCTCTGGGACTTCCCCCACTAAGAGTCTAACCCTTCAGGCTTGTTTTAATGTCGTGATCTGACTGTTGAGCACAGGTGCTGCCCGGCTGGTTCCCATAACCCGGGGCAGGTGGCAGCCATTACCACTCTGTCTGAGGTAGCAGACTGGCAGATGTAGTTGTCACCGTCCCACCAGGGGTGGGGTTAGAAGGGGTTCACCACCCACCCCTGGGGTAATATGATTGGCTTCCACCCCACCCCCCTGTGCCACCCCACTTAAAAAATCCTGGAATCGGCCCTGCGTCCCACATCCTGTTCTGCTCTCCCAGCCCACAACGCCTATCGATGGACGACTGTGGACATGGGGGATTAAGCTGCGCTGCCATGGCACAGTGTCCCACTGCCACTTGTCCCTTCCTAACAACAGCACTTCTTAAAGGCACCCGCCTATCAGGTCCCTGTCCTTCACTGTTTTCCCTTTTCTCTCCCTCTCAATGCCTTTCATTTTCTCCCAAGGTGGATCAAAGAAATGAGGTCTGTGGAGGCGTATGGAACCAGACTCTGTGTCAACAAGAAGCTTTTTTTCTGCATTCTCCGCTTCTTACTTAGCTGGAGTTTACTGGGGAAAGAAATCCCTTTACAGCTTCCAAACGCTATATATTTATTAACAGTGGTCGCTGTAATCCAGTCATCTCTTTACCACAATGTCCTCATTGTACACAGTGTTGCACTTAAATGTAAGCCACCAGCTCATCAATCTATCCGGATATTCTACCTGATGTCCTTTTCTCATCCTTCTCTTTGTCCTCCCGTTAGCATCTCTCTCTCCCCCCCCTCCCTCCATCCCTGCCTCCAACACCGGGCGCTGGGCCAGAGGTGCTAAACAGCGTCTTAACCTGGTGTCTGAGTCTCGACTCATCCTTTATTCATTCCCATTAAAGGAGCATGAGAGTTGTTCTCTGCCTGTAACCGCTGCCGTTCCCCCCTCCATTAGAAAGACAAACGGCCGCAGTGCGAGCGTATCTACCTAGTCTTCCGTACGTAACTAATGGGTGGGGCGTGAATGGTGCATGGTGGGGCTCTTCTGATACCTGTGTGTCCAGTTTGGGGCAAGACAGACCAAACGGTGAGGCTGTACAATACAGGGACATAGGCATTAGAAACAAAAATCTGTATGCACGTCTTGAGCAGTAGTTTTCTAATGTCTAAATATGTATTTTGTTTGGTACACCAGTGATAATTCAACCCACTCTGTATTCAGTTTAAAGCCATTTTCACATATGTCTGCAGTCATAATTGTTTTCTAGTTTATTAAATTTGGTCTCAAGCTACTTTCAAAGTGGCATACAAATGTGGTAAAAACCTTGACATCTTCATTTTAGAAAGCTTGCAATCATCTTGAAATATTGTTATTGTAAAACAGAGGCACAAAGACACAAAAAACATACCACACACACTCCCAGAGCACACATGTACAAACAAATGCCTCCAGCAGTGCCATTTAGCTGGCAGTGGGCCAAAATAGTCCTTACGATATAAGCCCTGAGGCTCACTTATATAGTACCTCATGTAGAGTACACACACACACACACACACA